>NC_050473.1:21610751-21910751 GCF_013373865.1 Monomorium pharaonis | reverse complement strand
TAATTATTTAATATAATGTATTTACAGGCTCTTTCTTTTCGGATTGTTGAACAAGAAACGAAAGTCAATAAAAAGAATATACAAATTTAATCAACATTATTATTATTATGGAAAAGTTAATTATTATTGAAGAATATTTTACTCGAAAACATGTTTGATTCTTCTAGTATAAGAAGAATTACAAAATATCTTGTTCAGTAACAACACAGATGAAAGGAGAAACGTATCAAAAATAAAAAAATTATTTGGAACACATTCTCTAAAAGCAAAAAGTCGACTTTAAGTCGACTTAAAGTCGACTTTATCGAAACTTGACTTGGCCTGAAGTCGACTTTTTTAAGGAAAGTCGACTTTAAGTCGGCTTATAGTCGACGAATGACCCAAAAAACGTTTTCCCATCATAACGAAAAATTGACTTTCCGTCAACTTTAAACGTCAGATTTTAGTTACTTTTTATGCAGGGGATCTATTCTGTACTGCCTACCGACAACTATCGATGTCGTTGCGCAGATATTTTATATGGCAAAAAGCGTGCACAACGACGCCGATAGTTGTCAGTAGCCAGTACAGAATAGGGCCCCAGATCGAAACGCAGAAATTATGGATGAAAGTATATTTTAAAGTTATGAGTAGAGATGTTTAACTCGTCAGTAGTATACTGGAAGCTATAAGGCGTCAAAACAAACCCCCCACTCCTCGCCCTCACAGCGGGGGGTGTCTGGCGGTGATGAGAGGTGTGGTAGGGGTACCTAGTGGAAGGGAGGGGAAGAATGGAGCGTTCTAATTGGTTGGATGGTGGGAGAGGCGTGGTTTAATGGACCGTTTTGATTGGATACCCTATAGCTGCCACGGTTTTTGATTAGATACTCCATACATACCTGTCGTATTGAATAGAGAGCGTGGCTGGGGGCGTGGTTTAATGGTGTGTTTTGATTAGTTGCCCTTATGTATACTACTATTATATTTTGTATAGAGAGGGTCGAGTATTTTGGGCCTAGTGTCCCCGACAAAATGGCGGAACTTGGATTCGCGTGTCTTGCTTAGCGGGGGTGCGATCCGGACAGGTGTGCGATATTGTGATGAGACGAATGAGACACAATAGGGACTAAGAAGGGTGACAAAGGTGGTGTTGTAGGCGTGTGTTACAAAGGAGTGACGTTTTATGATGGGAAACATTTTGTAGGTTTTTGAGGAGAAATAGAGTGGGTGGTTGAGTGGACAGGTGTCGATGCAGGTCGATACAGGTCGATATGGGATGACGCAGGCCTGCTCCTCGGTTTAGAGTGGGGATGTCGCGCGGATTGTAGTCATGAAATTTATAGACTATAACGTATGAATACTGCTGATTATGAAAGCAGAACGAATTTATTATCCTAGCGGCGGTGTGAATCGGTAGATGGGCTAAGAAAGCAGACGAGACGAGACTTGGCGATACAAAAAAGTTTATTTTACGTAAGAGCTATTATTAAAAAAAATACATTCGTAGGAATGAATAAGCATTTTTTATTCGGTTAGCCTTAAGAGTATGCGACTGAACGCGTTGCCATACAGCACAAGATTTTGCGCAGAAGATTTTCTTAGTACATTGAAAATTTTTACAAAATAGGTAGCATTTGGCTGGACATTATACTTATAATCCTAAGTATAATTCTAATAAATATCATGGAAAACACGCTTTATTTATGGTTACAATGTAAAACGTTTTACAAAATATGAGTTATTATTAAACGAATGTTACGCAAACTTATGATGCACGATTTGATAAAATTATGCGAAGTATTTCGTTAAAACGTAGAGTGGTTAATTCTAAAAATATTATATTAAAGTACACATCAAGGAAAGTTAAATCATTGATTTGAGTACGCATATTACGCTCGATCTCACTGTAATTTCCCCGAAACGTTAGTTTCACAATATCGTGATCTATGTAACTTTTAGGCAGATTTAATTCGATTTCCCTGATGATATATCTCGCGCACTCGTTGACGCTATTCGCGAAAACTTGTAAATGCGCTATACGTGCATCGACGCATTTTGACACGTTTTTCAGAGAAAAGCGTTCTTTTGCATAACTATTGCCACGGTATACGTTTTACGTTTCTTCGTTGGTGGGGAATCTGCTGTTTCCTCGCTTTGTCGATGCTCCCCGTCGCAGGTAGAATTCTCTCCGTTGTCTTTATACGCTAATAATATTGATTTTGCTCCGTAGGAGGTGGTAAATTTGATGAAAATGTTGTTAATGAAGATGCGATTTGGTTTCGATTTATTTTCGGCGGTAAGATATTCTTCAACGATCCCCATCTTTTCTTGAAATTGCAGCCATGTAGCAGCGTCGAAGTAAATACCTTCCGCATAATCGCCGGTTAATTTGACAATGGCCACCGGCGAAGATGCCTTCGGGAGTTGTCTGCAGGCCTACGTGTATCCTTTTCGTATGAGAATTGTTGAGCCCGTAGGTTGTCGATAGCAGCATATGAAATTCTTCTTTTTTTTTCTCGTTGCAGTGTTCCTTATCGGAAATAGCACGTACACTCTCCGACTTATCGGAATTATTAGAAACTTTCTGACTTGCCATTGCTCTTCGTAACACTTGTAGTCACTGTTCAAAACCGAGAAGAAGATTGCTTCGCTCACGAGTTATAAGGTTCGAACAACGTGACACGAGTGATTTCGTTCCGTTGGACCGAGTATTTATGTAGCTGCTGTTTTGCAACATTTCAGAAAAAATGTAGTTTAGTTTCACATGGTGGGAATAAAAAATTTTATTTGTAATCTTACACAAAGGAAAATTTTTAAGAAATAAATATTTTAAATTCAAATTTTTAAATTTTTATACTAGCTGGAATAAAGAATTTAGATTTTTTATTGGTAAACTTACGCAACGTAAATTTTCAAGAAGCAAATATCTTAACTACAAATTTTTAAATTTTTCATATAGGATAGAATAAAAAATTTGCTAATAAAAATTTATAGAATAGCACGTTAATTTAAAATTTTACTTTTGATAATACAAAATAAGTAACACAAAAGAACTAAAATATTTGTAGGAAATGGAAGGTTGGCGCGAAATAAAACCATTCTTCTTTATCCAACCCAGTCGTGTAAATCAATAAATATTGTACATAATAAATGTAAGTGAAGATTTTTAACGCGATAGCATTCTTGTATGTTTTCCGTGGAAAAATCAGAATGGAGGGGAGAAAAACAGGCGCGATCAGGGTCGCGCGGTGCGGGTGGTCCTGTCGGTTTCAGCGTGGAAATGATATGTCGCGCGATTCTTAGACTATAAATTTATATATTCTCGTTACAGCGCTTTTTATAAAAGAGATGATGAGGCAGGATTCGTAATCTAATAGTTACCAGGTCTAGAAGCCGATATATGACGAACCGCGCGGTCAGCACCCCGTGGCATTTTTCTTTTGACATATTAGTATAAGAATACCCGAAACTGTACTAAAAGCAAAAACGTTTAAGTTTTGTGGGAAAGGCATTCATCGAACTAGACCACCTGCGCATCTTAAATTGATCCTTTTAGAAACGAAAATATAAAGTTTCCTTTTCGTAAATTGGCTTATTCACTAGTATTTTAGTAGACACTAATGATACTGAGTGTAATATCGAAACGTGATTTAGAGTTACCTTTTCGCGATAGAAAGAATTTTTAGTCAGCGCGCAACTGGCTTTGAGAGAACAAAGTAAAGATTTACGGTTACCGAGATAATTCTTTTAAACGAATGATCTTGTTCGTTCCGATGAATACTCGAAAACCGAAATTTGCCGACCAATAGCATGGGTGGGAAAAATTCTCCGTCCTCTGTTTTCTCGTGCACCATCGTAAGTATTTTCAAAGTACAAATACTAAGGGAGGACACGATTTGAAGTTAGTTCTGTGCAAATTTTTCCGAGTATGCAAACGTCTATATGCGTATTACGTGAAAGAATGGCGCTTCGTACAATTTTGAAAAACTTGTTTACTATAACCGGGTATATAAACGTAAATTTTAACACCGTCGAATATTTGTCCAAATTGTCGGGCAACGAGGATAATAACGTTAAGTTGTTTTTGCGTTTTGCGACAAACAGTTCATGCACGTTGTTGTGCATCTTAGACGAACTCGGATATTTCGCGGGGAAACGCGAGTTGATCGTGCTAGTGCATGAAGTGTTATATTGTCGGGACAGTTTTTCCCTGGTACTGGAATTCGCTGGAAATCGTGAACAGAACGTTGGAGGTCACATAGCTGCTTTCTTGAGACGTCGCGCTACAGAATATAGCGCAGGTAAATATTATTAATTTTCAATTAAATAACAAATTTAATATTATAATATAAAGAAATGTTTTAATTTAATATTTATTTTTTAACAGAAACTTCACCTCCCCGTCCGATAGCCACTATATCGCCGTACGATCCGCGACAAGATCGAATACTGAGGCGGCGAGCACAAGAAGAGCCTGAGGCGGTGCCCGCCCGTAAGTTTAAAATAATAATATTATTATTATTACCTGGGGAATATAAATTACTCAGGTAAGAATTTTAATAAGAATTAAATTTTATAGGGAGAGCGCGAATAGAAGTAGCGACTGTGCAACCACCGAATACGACCGAAGTTGTCAATTTGATCTCAGGTAAGAATATTAAAAACAATGTAAAAATTATGTAAAGAAATATCGACTTAATAAATATATTTTTAGATACCGAGGAAGAAGAAGAAGAAGATGATGACGATACGCATAGCATAACTTCAACTGATACTATTTTATTTAACCAAAGTGAGTATTAAAAGTAAATAAAATAAAAAGCTGTTATATCGAGTAATTATTTTAATAACAAATTGTAATTTTTAGTTCGCAGAAATTTAGAAGAACAAGAAGAAGAAGAAAAAGAAGAAGAAGCAGAAGAACAAGAAGAAGAAGAAGAAGAAACAATTACAAGGTGGAGCGACGACGAGTACGAAGTGTCGGAAAAACAAAACGAAATACGAGGGAGAATTGTCGCAAGAGAGATCAGAGGAAGAGGCGAGAGAAGAAGTGTACATCAACGATACTGATGATGATACTGTCGACAACAGAGATCCTTGTCAAACACAGGTAATAATAATATTTTACTATACATGTGCTCACGTACGCAGCCTTGTTTCGTTGTAATTTCAATCGAATATTATTATTTAGATATCTCTTACTCCCCGCTAATAAGGAATTTCTTTTTGGGCCAGGGGAGAATGTAAGAGACAGGAAAATAAATAATAAATAAATTACAGGTGTGTTACCTTGTCATGGTGTTATATAAATGTTTTCGTATCGCTTAGCAAAACTCGGACAAAAAATTGTCAATTTTTCTTTTAGTTCAAATTGGCGGCGGAGTTGCACGTCCTGATGCAGAAGACATTTTAAGTGCAAATGAGACGGAGGAAGAAGAGGAAGAAGAAGAAGAAGAAGCAGAAAAAGCGGACGACGATGAAATTTCGAACGTTATCGCTGATCATCCGCAGCAGCATAGGTGGCAATCACCGTCACCAACATCAGCAGCAACAGCTGCAACAATAACAACACCAGCAACAACCGCAGGTCGGAGAATTTAATTACATAGAGTTAAGGGCGGAAAATTCGCGACAGTTTAAAAATTTCAAAACGCTCGGGAAGGAGGCATATTTTAGGATACGGCCGCTGCCCGAAAGTTCGAATACCCTTTGTTGATTAGAAAACGCGTTCCGCGAAATTCACGCTCTACACATGTGCGCGCCGAGCGATTACGTCGGATTAACTTTTCATTCACCGGAACTAACGCGTGGCCCGGCTGGTCTATCATTCCGTCCAGCACGCGACTTAACTCATGAGGACATATGGCTCCTCGTGAGTTCTGTAGCACAAAGTGCGGGTGGAATGGATGTAGCGCAAAACTTTGCGATTAGCGTCTTCAACGTCGCGGTACCTGTAGGATGCGGATGGTCGTCTAATAAATTAACACGCGAGGACGTTGCTAAGCGCTCAATTTTGCAAATTAACAATAACGATAATTTGTGTCTCCCTCGCGCTCTGGTACTAGCTCGTATATATTGTCAGCGGGGAAACGCGCGCGAGGGAGGTTTACATAGATTGTGGAATACGGTTAGGTGCCGGACATCGGCGTTACAGCGCGAATTAGCGCTAGATTTAACGAAAAATGCCGGGGTCGTAATCCCTGAAGAGAAATGCGGAATTTCCGAAATTGAGCGCTTTCAACGATTTCTCGCAGCCGAAAATATCGCTATTATGATTTACAATTTTAATACTTTTGGTAGAGGTGAGAAACCATTGTACGACGGTTGTGCGTTGCTCGAATTATTAAGGCGGGAACCTTCGCACCGTCTTAACATTATGTACTATGAGCGTACGCGTCATTATAATCCTATATTAAGCTTAAAAGCCGCGGCCGGTTCACGAGGTGGATATTGCGTCGCGTGTAACGTGGGATACCGTCCCGATGTCGGTCATCACTGCGCTAAGAAATGCCCGCGATGTTACGCCACGTCCTTGTGTGAGAATCTCACTACGGTAATCGTTAAATGTGTTAGGTGTAAACGAGGCTTTTTCAGTCATTCCTGCTACGCTCGTCATCTCGAGACTAAGTCGTATGATGGTAAATCACACGCGAGCGTCTGTGAATCGGTTAAAATTTGCGACGGTTGCGGACGATTTATAAAAGCGAAATTGGGACATAAATACGACATGGTATATTGTAAGACGTTCGTTACAATCGTCGAATCATCTTTGTTACATGCGGCCTCTCCAACGGAAAACCGTAATCGAGAATCCCGGAGAGGGTACGAGCACGGTTAAAAAACAAACGGAAGAAGCGTCGCAGGAAGATATCGAGGAATGTACGAACAGTTGCTCTAAAGGTCGCGTCGCGTTTGTATTTTAAGATTTCGAAACGCGTCAAGACGAGTCGCTGGAAGGTAGCGAAAACACACGCGTTCATGTACCGACGCTTTGCGTCGCACAGCAAATCTGCGAGGCATGTTCCGCGATAGAAGACGAGACACGGTGCCAATGGTGCGGGATACGTGAGTTCGTGTTTCGTGATGATCCGGTTAAACAATTTGTCGATTTCGTAACGAGAACGACAAAGTGTTTCAAAAGAATCATCTGTATCGCGCATAATGCGAAAGCGTTCGACGCTCAATTCATATTAAAGTATTTAGTAAAAAAATCGGGAATGATAGAAAATTCGGAGGTGATTTTAAACGGGACAAAAATTATCGCGATAACGCTCGGGCATGTTAAATTTATTGATAGTGTAAATTACATGCCCATGCGATTGGCTGATTTACCAAAAGCTTTCGGTCTGAGAGATACGGACGACAAAGGAATATTTCCACATTTATTTAATACGCTCGAAAATCAGTCGTATATCGGACCGTTACCCGACCCCCGATATTATTGTCCCGAGCAAATGAAGCCCGAGGAACACAAACAATTTTTATCATGGTACGCGGAGATGTCGCGTACAGACTACGTTTTTGATTTCCAGCGTGAAATTGTTCGTTACTGTCGTAACGACGTCATCATTCTTAGACGCGCGTGCATGGCGTTTCGTAAGATTTTTTTAGAACGCGGTAACATGTGTCCTTTCGAGGAAAGCACAACTATAGTGTCCACGTGCATGAAAGTTTTCTGCAAGAACTTTCTACGCAAGGACGAAATAGGGGTAATTTCGACGGGGGGATACAGGTACGCGGACAAGCATTCGCGGAAAGCTCTGCAGTGGCTAGTGTGGATGGAGCGTGAGCTTGGACATCCGATTATTCACTTGGGGCGAAGCCGCGAACGGTACGTAGAAGGTGCGCACGTTGATGGTTATTACGAGTCGGAAATCGATGGTGAAACGTTACGTTACGTGCTGCAATTTCATGGTTGCTTCTGGCACGGGTGTCCGTCATGCTTTCGTATAAATCGCGATCGTACGCTATCGACCGCGAATCCTGGAGACACCATCGACTCCCGTTACGAACGGATTCTTGCAAGGACGTGGCGACTTAAGAGTCTGGGGTACCGTGTGACGGAAAAATGGGAGTGCTCCTTCGATAGGGAGGCGCGGGAAAATCAGGAGATGCGTAATTTTTTTGAAAATCACGTGTTACTGAAACGATCACCTCTTAACCCTCGAGACGCTTTTTACAGAAGGCGCACGGAAAACATCGCGACTCACTACGAGGTTAAGGGTACGGAGAAAATACACTACGTAGACGTGTGCTCTTTGTACCCCTACATAATTTCATACTGAAAACCGGTTCTTTCCCGATTGGGCACCCTGATCTTTACATCGGTGAAGAATGTGCCGAATTAATCGGGACAGCGCCGAATTTCAATTTTGATACGCTCGAGGGACTTATCCGCTGTAGGGTACTCCCGCCTCGCGATCTTTTTTTTCGATTTCACCCGGTGCTCCCGTATCGCGTGAACAATAAGTTGATTTTCGGGCTTTGCCATAGTTGCTGCAAAACTTTCTCGTCAGTGCCGTGCACTCACGATTACCCGGGTGATCGTGAATTCGAGGGCACCTGGGTATCCTGTGAATTACGTAAGGCTGTCGAGAAGAGTTATATCGTGAGAGAAGTGAGCGAGATATGGCAGTATAAAGTCACGAGATACGATCACGGTAGTCGGCAGGGCGGGTTGTTCGCTGAATATATAAACACATTTTTACAATTAAAACAAGAAGCGAGTGGATAGCCGAGCGAATGCCAGGACGACGCTGCTAAGGACCAATATCTACGGGAATACGAGGAAACCGAGGGTATCGTTCTCAACAAAAACAATATCGCTCGAAATCCGGGACATCGCTCGGTCGCAAAGCTCTGCTTGAATTCATTCTGGAGCAAATTCGGTCAGCGAACTAATTTACCCAAGACCGAGATCGTGAAATCGTATCAACGTTTCGCGACTTTACTGACGAGTCCCGAACACGACATAACCGGTATATTACCCGTCAACGACGAAGTAATGTACGTTTCATGGCGACTACGCGAGGAAGCAGTCGTATCCTCGCCAATAACCAATGTCGTGATCGCGGCGTACACGACAGCGCAAGCACGTTTAAAATTATACGAATATCTGGAAATATTCGATAAGCGTGTGTTTTACTGCGATACCGATTCATGTATATACTTAAGCAGTGGCGAACCAAACGAATACGAGCCTCGTACAGGAAATTTCTTGGGAGATATGACAGATGAGTTCGAGTGCTACGGTCGTGTTAGCTACATCGAGTCATTCGTGTCCGGCGGGCCTAAATTTTACGCGTACGTCGTACGTACACCGGAAGGTGTTACGGGAGAAATATGTAAAGTAAAAGGTATTACGTTAAATTATAAAAATTCGTTACTTGTTAATTTTAATAGTATTAAAAAGCTAATAAGTCAAAGAGAAAACGTGGAGGAAGCAAACGAAGCAGAAGAAGAAGCGGAAATCGCGAGGATGGGACCAATAAATTTACGTTTTAACGCGATACGATGCACAAAATTTCACGATATTGTAACACGCTGCGAAACAAAGACGTGTGCTCCGGTCATGGTAAAACGAAAATTTATCAACAAACGTTATTCTTTCCCGTACGGTTACGCGGAGTAACTTTTTCTCTTTTTCGTTCTTTAGTTTTAAGTTAGCGAATTTTCCGCCGCACAACGTTTATACATATATGCATATAAATAAATAAATAAAAATAAGTAAAAATATATACTTATAAGAAAAACATTGTAAAAATTATAAATGTCATTATAAAAATAAATAAAAAATAAATATACCCGTGTGATATTTTTAATACTTAGGACAATGTAGCACGTATACGTATTTTTACTCGAATGAGTGTGTAAATGCGAGTGCGTAAGCGCGAAAAATATACTTTATTTTCTTAAAAATAAAATATATATTTAAAACAAAAAATTTTGTCATATAATTTCTTTACCAATCACTCCCTCCTCTAATTAGTCCTTTTCCCCGTCGTAATCTCGTTCAGTCTAGCGGCGCGAAGGGCAACGCCCGATGGTCGCGTTGCCCCCCACTGTGGCGAGCTAGCGTATCGTGTCGGATAAGCTTACACGCGTCACACCGCGGCGAGAATCAGCTGCTCGTCGGCCGCGGTGCCTTCGGGCCGACTAGCATACGCGGGGTACGCTGACGCGAGCGTGCCGCCGCCGCCGCCGCCGCCCCGAGACGCAGAGATTATCTGTTTTTAAAAAATTGTGTATTTTCACGGAAAGAATTATTAACATTATTTCTCGCGTTTCTTTTAAAAGACGCGTAGCAAAATCGATTCGCTCATTTCGCGTAATGGATGCGCGCTAGAAACATCCTTGGACGTCAGTCGTTTGCGGACCCACCGGATGTGAGAAAACGATCTTTGTAAAGACTTTTCTTCGATATTTGTCGCGCATGTCCGACGTGCGTTTCGAGAGAATTTTATTTTATTACGCCGAGTGGCAAGAGGCCTATCGTCAGTTACAACACGACGTGTGCGTAAAAGAAGAAGAGAACGAACTATACAACGCTGCAGCGAGGAAGAAAAATATAATCGAATTTCGCGAGGGATTACCACGTTCGGAGGATTACTCGAACAATCTATTTGTCCCGAAACTGGTGATAATCGACGATCTTATGCGAGAATCGTCGAGTGACGCGATCGTAGATTTTTTCACCAAAGGTAGTCATCACAAAAATTTCAGCGTCATTCTCATCTCGCAAAATCTCTTCCATCAGAGGCGCGGACAGCACGACATATCTCTCAACGCTAATTACATCGTTGTTTTCAAAAATCCTCGCGATCGTGCGCAAATTCGTCATTTAGCGCGGCAAGTTTATCCCGACGACCCGAAGTTTGTGGAGGAGGCGTACTACGACGCCACGTCGAAACCACACGGATATTTACTGTTCGATCTGAAACAATCAACACCTGACGAGTATCGATTTCAGACGTGCATCTTTCTCAACGATACGCGACATTACGTCTACGTATCGCGTAGATCGTTTTCCAGCGGAAGCGTATAAAAATCACGTAACAGTGTTGGCGCCACTCAGTCGTGTTACTCACACGCGATGAAGGAGAAGCGTAATGCGAAATCGGATAACGCGACGAAAATCGCCAGACGTTCGATCGGTAAAAGAAACGTCTGTCTTCTCGAGGCCGTGTGTCATCTAAACAAAAACCAGCGGACGACCTTTATTCGAACCGCCGACGAAAAATTTATTCGTTGTATTCGCGAATGCGTTCTTAATACTCTCAACGGCAACGTTTCGCTCGAACGCCGCAAAAAAGATCATCTAACCAAATATAAAACGACGCTACGACGCATCGCGGCAAAACGTTGAAACTGGAAGTCTAAAAGAAAGCTAATATTACAACAAGGCGGATTTTTATCCTATATTATCGGTCCCATATTGGCTGCTTTAGTACCGCAAATTATCGGTGGGTAAAATTACGTGAGGATGGAAAGAGCAAAAAAATGGTCTTAATTTCTACGGAAAATCTCGAGAGAATGCAGCGACAGCAGCAGCAGCAACTAACAGCGGTCTCCGCGGAACCAATGGAGAACTCGGTGTCGCAAAGTTCGGGAAACATCGTCGGAGATAATAATTCCGTACGAACCCCGGGAACCCCGCTGACTCGACTCGATGCGGAGATGAGTCACGTTCTCAATTCTCCCTGGCCACACAGCGAGGATGAGAGATGGAAAATGTATAAGGAGGCACTTTGGCGGTATCTTCATTTTATCCGTGCGGCACATAAGCGAAAAGCCGTTCGGAGTGCGGACGAAACCACTAGCAACGATACGCGGGTTGAAAAAGGAGACGCGGGTGACGACAACGACGACGACGACGTCCCCGATGCCTACGACGATGATTCAACGAACGTTTTTTACGAAACTTCACGAATTTCCGGTAAACGCCCACATTATAGCGACATAGATACTGTAAAGGAAAAAACCCTAAAAATAGTTCGTAATATTCATGTGATAAAAAGCGTTGAAAAAATAATGGAAACGGTTCCGAAAACGTATCGCACGCAAGCTCGTATGCTAATGCGACATTTGCAAGACGAAGCGGTACCCGACAGATTAAATTGGGACGAGACGGGTGTCGTGACTATAGACGGCAACGTCGTAAAAGATTCCGATATCGCGAATCTGATAAACGACGCAATGCGCGAGAGAAAAACCGTGAAAACAACGGGAAGAGCTCAGTTCGCACAATTACTGCGTAGCTTAAATATTCGTCCGGCACTGGTGGGGAATAAAGAATTATTAAAAGTGGCCCACGGTACTTCTTCTTCAATAAACGAGAGACCGCAGTCTTTTGCGAGTTCAACGCCTAATATAACGCGTTCGCCTCCGAAACGACGCTTACTCAATTGGAGCACGGTGAAAAAACAATAATGTCAGAACTTGAAAAAATCTACTACGATCCGTCACATTACGCGGGTTATTCGGCTGTGGATAATCTAACACACGCTTTTAAACCAAATTTTTCGCGTGACGAAGTCACGCGCTGGCTCGAATCGCAAGACGCGTACACGCTACACAGACCTTTACGGCGAAAGTTTCCACGTCTGCATTATAACGTAACAAATATCGACGACGTGTGGGAGGCCGATTTAATCGAACTACGAAATCTCAAAAGTTACAATGACGGATATTCTTATCTACTCGTGATTATCGATGTGCTCAGTAAATTCGTCTGGGTTGAACCGATGCGCGACAAAACGAGCAACACTGTAATAAAAGCTTTTCATAGCGTACTCGCGAGAAGCGAAGGACGCACACCCATATACCTGCAAACGGACAAAGGCAAAGAATTTGTCGCGCAAACAGTGCAAAAGTTTTTGAAAGAAAACGATATCCATTTTCGTGTAGCGCGTAATCCAGACATAAAGGCTGCGATCGTCGAACGTTTCAACAGGACGTTAAAGGAAAGAATGTGGAGCTACTTTACGCATAAAAATACACGGCGTTACATCGACGTTTTGCAAGATATCGTTCGCGCGTACAACCATACCCGCCACTCTTCCACAAAAATGCAGCCGGCGGTCGTGACGAGAGAAAACGCACGAATCGCCCGTGAAAATATATCGCACAGTTGGAAGGATACGAATCAAAGACGTAATAAATATCGTGTCGGTGATCACGTTCGTATCAATAGAGGGAAAGTTACCTTCGAGAAAGGATACGAGGCAGGTTGGAGCGAAGAGCTATTTTGAATTCATCGCGTTCTCGAGTGGCGAAAACCACGGGTGTACGAACTGAGCGATTTAGCTGGTGAAGTTATAGACGGCATTTTTTACGAACAGGAATTAGCTCGAGTCGAGATTTGTGGGAGGAAGAGTTTATCGTCGATTGTGTAATAAAGAGTAGAGGACGCGGGAAAAATAAACAGGTGCTGGTCCATTGGTTATCCCTGTAAGTTCGATAGTTGGATTCCCGCTTCGAATTTAGTCACTCTTCGAGATGAGGGAGGATCAATTTTACGTCGTCCTTCCGAGCAATAGCAGTAAGCGACATTTTCCGCATAATAAGACGTCATCTTTCACTACGCAATTACCACAGACTTTATCTTTGCATGGTGAATGGGAAGTCGCGCTTAGCGAAATTCAATTTCCTAATACTTTCTTGCACATAAATCACGGTGAAAACACCCTCAAATTCGTCGATATTGATCCGAAGGATAAAGAGAAGAAAGACATTAAGTTAACAACGACTGAAGTTGTAATACCAAATGGTATTTACAAAGATATCAACGAACTTTTTTCCACGATTAATTCTGCGTGTAGAAAAGCCGGTTCGCATATTCATTTTGAAACTCGTAAAGAGGAAGGATTTAAAACTTATATCGGTGTCAAATGTCAGGCGTACGAATGTCAAAAAATTCATCATTTAAACGTTTCCGACAATCTTTTGAAAATAATGGGTTGCGGAGGCATGCTGCTTTACAAGAAAGGATATTTTTACACAGAGCTCACGGCATTGAAACCTAATTCCACAGAAGATTTTTATACAGCAAAATTTCTTATACTATTTGATAGAGCTGATCTGTCTTTCTGGAGTGTCGAACCTCATAGTCTAATACGAGGAATTCCCGATAAAATGTTCGTTTATTGCGATATTTGTGAATCTTACATTACCGGAGATGTCAAGTCTCCTCTTCTTCGAATAGTTCCGATCGAATTGAACGCATCTAATTACACGTACGGCGCAAATCAGGCGAGATATTTTTCTCCTCCGCATTACATACCATTACGAAAAACGAATTTCCGTACGATCGAAATAGATATAAAAGACGCACTTGGTAAAAGTATACCATTTCAGTCCGGGACGTTAACGGTGACGTTACACTTTAGACGTTACCAGTAACTTAAACATTAACAAAAAGTTAAAGTAAAATAAATAAGTCATTAATATGGTAGCGGAGGAGGAAGAGGTAGAATATTATAATTCGTCAGACGGTCGTGGGATACCACGAGTTTTTGTCGGATCGCTATATCAGCGCGGACGCGGAATCGGGAGTTTTCTCGGCGGATTATTTAGAAAGGCACTACCTTACTTGAGTAAAGGTGTACGCGCGATCGGTAAAGAAGCTTTACGTGCGGGTATTAACGTGATAGACGACGTTGAAAATAATACTCCTTTGAAGGAGGCGCTCAGAAATCGATTTAAAGAATCTCGAGGAAATCTCAAAAGAAAAGCCGAAAAGAAAATTAAAAACCTAATGAAGGGGTTGGGATATAAAATTCTTCAGTTCCCCTTCGGCAGTCACGCTAGCCGCATCGTGACAACAAGACCGGCTTCGCGTAAACAACGAACGAGCAAAAAGAAAGTGTCAAAAAGCAGTACGCAAAGGAAAAAAGCGGTTAAAAGATTGACGAGAAAAAAAAGAGGGGCAAAACTAGAAAGTCTTCAGCTACGAAACGTCGTCGTACTAGTAAGAAGTGTGTCCGACATATTTTCTTAATCTTTTGTCGAAAGTTACTGCGTGAGAAAATAAGTCTAAATATGTCTTTTCTCCACACTCACTCGAGCGAGTGTTTAAAGAGCGAACTCGATCTCTTTTCTTTACCTCCCACACAAACCAGCATAGAGAGTTCGCAATGGATTTATTACAAACCCGTGACATCTCTCGCCGACGACACCCCCATAGAATTCGTCATACCCGGACACGGGGAAGATTACTTGGATCTCACACATACCATGCTAAGTGTTCGTTTACGCGTAGAAAGTTGGCCCTGTAAATCATTTGTTACATTTCATGTTCAATCAAATCGATGTATATTTTAATTCAGAAACTCGTGTCGCCTCCAAACAATGCCTACGCATACCGCGCATACATCGAGGCGCTGTTAAACTATGCTTCTCCCGCAAAATCCTCTCATCTGACCGCATGTCTATTGGATATGGATACACCCGGTCTCATGGACATCCACGTAGATTCCGCAGCGTCAAATAGCGCTCTCGTGAGACGATCGCGTTACATTCAGTCAGGACAGACGCTAGATCTCATAGAACATCTTCACTGTGACGTTTTTAATCAAAATAAATTTTTAATCAACGGTGTAGAAGTTAGAATGAGACTCGTCCGCTCGAAAGATTCTTTTTGTCTAATGGAATTTGTCTAGTTCCATGTCAAAAATTCGTATTTTAGTGTAGACGCTAGTCTACTCGTAAGAAGAGCAAAAATAAGCCCTGGTGTATTACTGGCTCACGCTAAAATGCTGAGTAAGACAACTGCCAAGTGTCCTGTCACGAGAGTAGAGGTTAAAACGTTTACGTTGTGACCGGATAACCGATAGGCACGAGTCAAGATCTGAATAAATGGGAACTCACCAATGACTTTACGCAGGTCGTCACAGTCGCCAGCCTTTTTATAACCTCCAAGAGGCAAGGTTTCGCCTTCCAGGATCGTCGCTCAGCTCTGGAACTCTGGAAGCTCGACGTTGTTGGGTGTGCCGGAAGAACGAACAACACAAAATGGAACGCCTTCACGTGCCGTCGCACAACACACAACGCTGTTATCGATGACTATCACTAATCACGATTTATTTTCTGTTTCAGGTGCTGCCGTCAACATCAGGATGTCCTCCCAGGTCGCCGTCGGTCTCACGGGAACTTCGCCAGGTAAGTATTTTTTCGAGGGTATTTTACCCGCGGTCTCGTTGGTTAATCAGGACTGCTTCTCCTCGGCTCGCCAGGAATCCGTCTCGTCTCAGGAACAGTCACGCAGGAAACTTTGGGGGAGTGAATAAACTCAAGTCGTGTGTTTTATTATAAACAACAACAAATAACTGGTTTATTCAACTTCAGCTTGGTTCACAGATACCCGTTCGCGTCGCTTTTTCACAGACGAGTAATCGCTTCTCGCGTGTACGAGAGTTTTATTGATCACATTTCCCGTCCGCGACGCTCGATCACAATCATTTCGTGACTTCGGATTTCGGATATCAATTAGGCCTACTCGCATTCGGCCTGTGCGAATTTATAACGCGGCTATCACAATCACACACTATTCCGCGGAACTCGCGCTAGTTCTACTCGCCGTCTCGCATCGGCCTTGTCTGACGCGCGGGAAACTCGTGTTACAATTTTTCCGAGATGTGTTCGCAAAGAAGTCAGACGCGCGAAAGCTCACGAGAGCTTTCGACGCACGTCTTTATACTCGGCCGGGGACGCCTCCCCCTCCAGGCGACGCCTCGCCAATCGGGAGCGTGTCTGGGCACGCCGTAGACGCGATCGCTCGGGGATACCCCCTCTCGCTCGCACGCGCCAATGGGAGAGTGCCGGTGCGCTGCCTGGTCGCGGTGCCCGTGCTGTGCCCCACCGCTGATGTTCCAGCCAATCCGCGCATGGCGTGCCTTTAGGTGCCTCATCCCTACCATGGCGCTGTCTTCGGGTGTTGTTGGCACTCCGAGAGTGCTCGGGGATGCAGTGTTATGCACCTTCTAACGTTTTGGCGAGTTTTTCGTATTGCACTTAAAAGTGCAGTTTCTAATCAAAGATTGCACTTAAAGTGCAGTTTCTTTAAAAGTTACTTATAAACTAAAAAACTCTAAAATCTTATAAAATGGTAAAATATAAGCTGTACGCGTATGATAAAAGAAACGTGACGTTAAGCCTTAAGATAACACAGGCACACACAAAAAAAAGTGGTTGGTCCGGCGGACTAGACTAGTCAACCCTTATGTATTTCGACCCGCTGAATCCGAATCTAAGGTCAGAATTGCAAAGTTAGCTCACATTTTCTAACCACAAAAAAAATTCTTTTTTAATTACACAGGCACACAAAAAAAAGTGGTTGGTCCGGCGGACTAGACTAGTCAATCCTTATGTATTTCGATCCGCTGAATCCAAATCTAAGATCAAAATTGCAAAGTTAGCTCGCATTTTCTAACCTCAAAAAAAAATTTTTTTTTAAATATTGGTCCGGTGAGCCAGACTAGTCAATCCTTATGTATTTTAACCCGCTAAATCCGAATCCAAGGTCAGAATTGCAAAGTTAGCTCGCATTTCCTAACCTAAAAAAAATTTTTTTGAGGTTAAGAAAAAATGAGCTAATTCAGCAATTCTGACTTTGGATTTGGATTCAGCGGGTCAAAATACATAAGGATAGACTAGTCTAGTCCGCCGGACCAACATTAAAAAAAAATTTTTTTTGAGGTTAGGAAAAAATGAGCCAATTCAGCAATTCTGACCTTGGATTTGGATTTAGCGGGTCAAAATATATAAGAATAAACTAGTCTGATTTGCCGGACCATTTAAGAAAAAAAAATTTTTTTTTAAGGTTACGAAATGCAAGCTACTTTGCAATTCTGACCTTGGATTCGGATTCAGCGGGTCAAAATACATAAAGATTGACTAGTCTGGCCCACCGGACCAATATTAAAAAAAAAATTTTTTTTTGAGGTTAGAAAATGCGAGCTAACTTTGCAATTCTAACTTTAGATTCGGATTTAGCGGGTCGAAATACATAAGGATTGACTAGTCTAGTCCGCCGGACCAACCACTTTTTTTTTTGTGTGACTGTTGTTGCGCCTTGCGGTACAACAAAATATTTTTGCCGTACTTTGCGGTGCGACAAAAGATCTTTCGGGATTCGTTGCTGCCCAAGGAGTAGGAACTCGCGGAAAGAGGCGGCTTTTGTAGGCAGGGTCCTCAAATCACTCACTCACTGATTCTAAGTTCAATTGATATAAAAGATTTATTTCTCTGTTGTTGTACACTGGTTGCGGTCGGCGAAGGTGCCGCGTCGTGTTACACTAGATTAGATACGGCGCGTGACTCGGAGTTAACGCGTCGTCTCGTTGCTCGCTCGAGACTTGCTAGCGGCTAAGTCCCGAACTCTTAATTCACTCGTGCGGGCCGTACGTATCGGCTTGATTACTATTCACTGATCCCGCTGGCCGCTGTTCGGCAGCGGCTTAAATAGTGTCGCGGATTTAATTATTAGTGGGGGCATCGGGCCCTCTGCATGACCATATATGGTCATTCCCGCGCGCATCCGGCGCGCGGGAAATATTTGCGAGTTTAGCAACAATTGCCAAAATGCAGGTATGCATTTCCGGTGGCATGATTGTTGCTAAGCTGGCTTCGCTACTTCTTTAAGGTGGCTGGTGCGTTGCCCAGTGCGATGACCGGCCGGCAGCGCACGAGACATGTGTCACCTGACACCTTGATAGCGAGCCTTCCTCGGCGAGCTATCTTATAATTTTAATATTTTATTTCCTTTATTTTATGATATGAATTTATTGGTTGTGAGTGTTTCGCTCACAACCAATAAATTCATATCATAAAATAAAGGAAATAAAATATTAAAATTATAGAGTTCGGGACTTAGCCGCTAGCAAGTCTCGAGCGAGCAACGAGACGACGCGTTAACTCCGAGTCACGCGCCGTATCTAATCTAGTGTAACACGACGCGGCACCTTCGCCGACCGCAACCAGTGTACAACAACAGAGAAATAAATCTTTTATATCAATTGAACTTAGAATCAGTGAGTGAGTGATTTGAGGACCCTGCCTACAAAAGCCGCCTCTTTCCGCGAGTTCCTACTCCTTGGGCAGCAACGAATCCCGAAAGATCTTTTGTCGCACCGCAAAGTACGGCAAAAATATTTTGTTGTACCGCAAGGCGCAACAACAGTCACACACAAAAAAAGTGGTTGGTCCTCACAACAGTGTAATTAATCCGATTAAACTAATATTATAGCACATAAGCTGTGCTTCTAGCATTTTGCTAGCTAGCGTGTAGGAATGAAATAAAAGTTTTAAAAGTAAATTGGGAAACAAACGATTATTACTATAATTACTAAAAGAAATATTGCCACTAGCGTGAACATTACCATGCAAGGTACGTAAATCATAATGCCTAGAATGTCACATGCAAACATATAAAACAAGAAAAACTTAGAACGCTATTTAACAGACTTAAATCTAAGATTAAAATTTATAATAAGTGATACACTAATTTATATATATATATTTAAGAAAAATATAAAAGAATAAATTGAAAATATGTCAAGAAATCTGACCTTAGTCGCGCACGCTGGTTTTCCGCCCGCTTTAAACTTGAAATGAAAATCAAACTAACGCAAGTTTAAATAAACAAAATAAATGATCGGGGTTTGACCTCGTGTGGGGCTTGCGCGTCCTACGCCTTTTCCTTCTCGGCCTCGGGTCGGGTCTCCTTTTGCTCTTTCGCCCCGTCGTCCAGTTGCATTGGGGTGCGCTGTAGAACTACGCTTACGATGCTTTTGCCCTCGAGGGTTCTTCTCTCCGACCTTTCAGCCACGAATAATTCGCCCGTTGCTTGCCCGGATGTCGTCGCTACTGGTACCGACCGGGGTGCTGGGTGCTGCTGGTGGCCGGTACGGCCATGTAACGTTTCAACGTTACACTCGGATCTCGTGGGTGAATCGATAGATAACGTGATCCTCGGACAACTGCCTAAACGTGTAATTGTCGGTTTTGTAGATAACAAAGCGTTTAATGGCGATAGAAAATTAAATCCGTTTAATTTCAAAAATTACGATATAAATTTCTTTTCGCTATACGTCGACGGCGTGCAAATCCCCAGTAGGCCTCTACAGCCGAACTTTTCAAAAGACGAACCGCTCTACGTCAAAGCCTATCATACGCTCTTTTCGGGCACCGGTATTCACTTTTTGAACGAGGGCAATTCTATAAAGTAGAGAGGATTATGCCGATGGATATACACTTTTCGCTTTCGACTTCACTCCCGATTTATCCGCAAATTATGCCGGACATTAGAATCTCGTGAAACATGGTAGTCTACGATTAGAAGTACGATTCGCAAAGACATTATCCACCACCGTTAACTGTATCGTTTATGCCGAATTTGATAACGTTCTAGAAGTCGACTCGTCTCGTCAAATTATCGTCGACTTTTCCGGCTAGAATTTTCACGACGGTTAACATGTACAATAACAGCGAGCGTAAAATTATATCCCTCTCCCTCATCACCAACAGCACCGTTTCCACCACCACCATCGCCACGATTCTTTTCTCTGATATTTTCAAAATCATACGGAGAAGAGAAATCAGTTGTGTACGAGACGCGAAGACAGTCACTACACGCTTGAGCTCTTAAAGGATCGAAGCAAAAGTCCTTTATAACCATGGACATAGTCATCAACATTTAAGGCTTTCGCGATATCGAAGAAAATTTTATTCCCAAAGAAACCGCTGTTGTCGCGATTAACGCTCCGATCGTCGGCCATTGGATTACGCTACCACCCTGCTCATTTGACGAATTACCTGAGAGATCGAGGCGTGAAAACAACTGGCTTTCGCGAAATTACCACGGTATCGAGTGGTTCGACGGCGAAGCCAATCCAAAGTATTTTGTGAGACAATTACGCGAAATTACACACCACGCCCGCTTTATCTATACCAGGGGACAAGAAAAAGCAAGTTACTTGCGTAATCTGCTCTCGAGAAACATATATAATCTGGAAGCAGATTCTCCGCCATTCAAAAATTTGCCCGATACCCGAACTTGGTCAACGCTGCAGCCATAACGGATTTCGCACTAGCGCTAAATTTCTTTGCGCGTTACGCAACGCTTACAAATTGAAACGTTGGCTAAACGAGCGAAACAACCGAAGCTCGATCTGCGCTAGTCTCTCTAGCGAACATACGGAGGAAGAAGAAGAAAACGCTCAAAACGTAGAGATAAAAGTCGAGGTTCCGTCATCAGACGAAGAGAAAGAAAATTATTCTATCGTGACAACGTCAAGCAAAGACAAGACCGACAGCACAAAAACAACCTACATTCTTACAAGTACAAGCTAGTAACGTCATCGTCTTGCAAAAACACTAGCTCGAGTAAACAGCTAAACGCTGAAATTACACAAACGATTCCTCTGTCACGAACACCGCCTTCGTATGAATTCGCTGGAAATTTTACATGCGTTGCGACATCTGAATGTCAAGTATGTCGGGGTCTATCCAGCAGACAGACTACCGAGGGTGTGGACGAGGTCGACGGCTATCGTCCCTAATACGGACGAACACAATAGGCCTGGCGAGCACTGGGTCGCGTTTTACGTCGATAAACACGGAGCAGGAACATATTTCGACAGCTACGGATTACCGCCATTGAACTCCAGATTCCTTCTACGCCTGCGACGAAACTCGGTAGTGTACCAATGGAACACCGTACCTTTACAAGGACTGATTTCTCAAACTTGTGGACAATACTGCTGTTTTTTTTATATTTTATGTCTAACGGTTATAATCTCAATCGGTTTCACGAACTATTTTCTTCCGATTGCGAGCGCAACGATCGTCAAATAGTTGAAATGTTTCGTAAAATTTTTACTCGTAATAAAATAAGAAAATGTGAAAAATTTCTAGCGTGCTGTCATATGCAGTTTTGTATTCCTAGAAAGTAAGTTAAATAAATCGTATCTTCCATGCTATTTACTAGAGTTATACCCAAGCATATAGCAAGTTTATAAGCATATTGCGTAAGCGAATGTAAACCTATTTTATAAAGTTTTTTAATGTACTAAGAAAATCTTCAGCGCAAAATCTTGTGCTGTATGGCGTTCAGTCGCATACTCTTAAGGCTAACCGAATAAAAAATGCTTATTCATTCCTACGAATGTAGTATTTTTTAAATAATAGCTCTTACGTAAAATAAACTTTTTTGTATCGCCAAGTCTCGTCTCGTCTGCTTTCTTAGCCCACCCATCAATTCACACCGCCGCTAGGATAATAAATTCGTCCTACTTTCATAATCAGCAGTATTCATACGTTATAGTCTATAAATTTCACGACTACAATCCGCGCGACATATCCACTCTAAACTGAGGAGCAGGCCTGCGTCATCCCATATCGACCTGTATCGATCTGCATCGACACCTGTCCACTCAACCACCCACTCTATTTCTCCTCAAAAACCTACAAAATGTTTCTCATCATGAAACGTCACTCCTTTGTAACACACACCTACAATACCACCTTTGTCACGCTTCTTAGTCCCTATTGTGTCTCATTCGTCTCATCACAATATCGCACACCTGTCCGGACCGCACCTCCGCTGAGCAAGACACGCGAATCCAAGTTCCGTCATTTTGTCGGGGACACTAGGCCCAAAATACTCGACCCTCTCTATACAAAATATAATAGTAGAATACATAAGGGCAACCAATCAAAACACACCATTAAACCACGCCCCCACCCACGCTCTCTATTTAATACGACAGGTATGTATGGAATATCCAATCAAAAACCGTGGCAGCTATGGGGTATCCAATCAAAACGGTCCATTAAACCACGCTTCTCCCATCATCCAACCAATCAGAACGCTCCATTCTTCCCCTCCCCTCCACTAGGTACCCCTACCACACTCTCCACCACCGCCAGACACCCCCCGCTGCGCCAGACATCCCCCGCTGTGAGGGCGAGGAGTGGGGGTTTGTTTTGACGCCCCATAGCTTCCAGTATACTACTCTCGTCCTGTCAAATATAAGGAAAGTTTTCGGGATAATTCCCAAAACATCAAAGAAATAGAAGTAATTTGCTGCTTTATTATCGTAATTCTGAACCTCCGATTTCAAACAAATCATTATAGTGGTGATATTCTTATTCCCAAGTTATCTGCGATTTATGATAACTCAATAAATAATTTGGCAGACGTTTCGTTTTCCGATGCATTAGTAACTACGCCGATCCTCTTTTTCTTGTCAGCTCGAAATCCTTTTCTTGTCGGCTCAAGCACGAAATCTTTTACGTCTAATGAATGACGCATTGAGCAATAGCACTGATAAAACACAGGATATATGCGCTTCCCGAACGCAGCCCTAGTCATGACTTTTCCTCAACTTCTAGAAGTCGACATTTAGTTGACTTTCTGTCAACTTCTAGAAGTCGACTATTTAGAAGTCAACATTTAGTCGACTTCCTGTCAACTGTGCCCTTAAGGTTGTAGCAAGTTATAATACATGAAGAATTATCAAACTATTATTCGCATACGGTTGTACTTTCTATTTTTGCTACCTGGGCATAGACGGCAACCATACATTATAATAAAAAATATTAATAAAATTTAATTCTTTGCTTTTTATTTATTAATATAAATATTAAACTTTATTTTATATTTAAGTATTATTAACAAAGAAAAAAACATTACCTTGAATTTACTGATAAATTTTGGTTATATAAAACATATGCATACGTTATCGCGCCTGACATAATATTTCATTGCTATTTGCACTAAATGCACCCATTTGATCGGTCTCCAACTACTCCCAGCTCCCAAGGAGAAAACGAACGCAGCGTTGAAAATTCTCAATACTACCAACTTAACTTTTTTTCCCAGTAAAAGCTATTTTCGAACGCACTCTTTATATTTTAAAAATCTAACATTAGATTCGTAATCAGCGACCCCAAAAATGCCTGGATACAGAGTTTTATCGAAATTGGAACGCAAGAATAATTCATGGTTCAATAGGTTAAACGCCTTGTAAAAAGTGTAAATGTTTTGTCTCATATATCGAATCATTTTGATTATATTAATGAGCTACTTAGATATCCATAATTTTCTGAATCTAAATAATTGTAATAATTATATTATATTTTCGATAGTATATAGCCATTCATTGTGTGATAAAATTTTGATGATCAAATTGTTATGGGTGACACACTCATAACGATAAGAAAGGTGTCAGTAGCACGATGACGTAAGTCGGTCAGCTACAGCAGTCAGCATCGAGCGCATTGCGCGAGGTTCCGCGCAATCCGCTCGACAATTAGCGCAATGCTCCTTAGACAGCACTTGCTGTCTAAGCAATAATTTGGAATACTGACCAATTTACGCCCTCACGCAATCCTCCCCTTCTTTCGATCCGACTACCGCATTTACAGTTATATAAACCGCCGAAAGAAAGTGAGGGACGGGTCAATCCGAAGTAGACAAACTAAGATAGCACACGACACTCTGCTTTGCGGGGTCGTGTATCGCCGATATAAATCATTGTAAATACACAACCACGACACTCTGCCTTGCGGAGTCGTGGACAGCGAACTCATATTCACTGTAAACGAATACTATAATAAAAGTGTTCAAGACGAATAACGGTGTAAGTGACCAAATACCTTCCTCGCGAGATCTCTGGCAGCGATCCCCAATCGTACTCACAACGAGGGGTACAACAAAATTATATGTTGTGAGTTATGCAATCATTTGTTACCAATTTACACAAATAGTACATCTTAGACGAGATTTCTATTATCTAGACCTAGCAATGAAATATTTTAGAAGTAAAGTAAATTAGAGCTTATGCTAATTCACACAAGAAAATTTGATCCCAGCTCTTATTGAATTAATTTTTTTATACTTCATAAATAATTTATTTATAAAATGTTTCAAAATCAGCAAACCAAAATAGTAGAAAAGTTCTCAAAAAATTAAATAATAAAAGTATTTCTTTTTTCTATTTTAAACAGCAATTTTTGTATCTAATTACAGAAATAAATAAATTACAAAAAATAACAGATATAATAAATCACGCCATAGGATCGCAAGTAACTTTGCTCTACTTATATTTCGTATATTATTGTACTAAATTATAATTTAAATGTTTTTTTGAATCAATAAATTTCTTTTAGAATTTGCGTCACATTAGTAATATAATTTTAATGAACCATAAATCTACAAATGTTGTATTTACTTATTAAATATATTAAAATAATGAATGATATTACCAAATAATATTACACAGAGAAGGGGGAGGGAACGCAATTTTTATCAATACTAAATAGTAAACAATGTGAAGTGCGAGATTGGCACCAAACGGGTGGCACCAGAATGGCCATATCCATCGATCGAATAATTTAACGTACAATGTTCTAATTGGTGGAT
This sequence comes from Monomorium pharaonis, assembly GCF_013373865.1. NCBI lineage: Eukaryota > Metazoa > Arthropoda > Insecta > Hymenoptera > Formicidae > Monomorium > Monomorium pharaonis. The sequence continues at coordinate 21,885,349 of NC_050473.1, read as the reverse complement.
ACAAGAGAAAGGTTATAGTAACCTATGAATGGTCAATCCGAACGTGACCATTCTGGACGCTCCCGCACCAAACATTTTTATATAGAGTATTTAGCAATAAAAAAAATTTTAAGTGATTCTAGACATGATAAAATAAAAAATAAAATTTTAAGACTATTTTTAGTTATAAGTGTTTAAATATTCGCCTAAAAAGTACTTAATGAACATGAATATAAACAAAGCTTTAATCGCAATTGTTCTTGATTTTTATTTTATTTTATCATTTACAATTAGAATCACTCCTTAAATATTTTCTGTTACCAAATAACCTGTATATGCAAAAATGTTACATGTATGTGTATTGCAATACTTAATTAATTGAATTACTGTACATACGGCTACTGCTATACAAGCGACTGCTTAATATTCTTTAATCAAATTCAAAATCTTAAAAATTACTACTTGAAAAAAAATGCAATATACTTTTAGTATTCAGTTTTTCTTTGAAATTTTTTGCTGCAATATCTTCACTGGCAAAAAATTAAATTTGGAACTCTTCTTTGCAAGTGCGCGCATAAATTTTATATGTACATTATACACTACAAAAAAAACATTTTGGATTCTGTATGAATATAGGCGCGTTTATATATTAAAATATTTAGTAAAAATTATACAATATAAATATTTTCAATCATTTTCATATACACTTGTAACTCTTTGAAATTCTAACAAAAGTAGGTAAATCTTGTTACATCGGACTGCAACTTTAAATTATACAAAATGCCTCCTTTTTTTACTGAAGACAATTTTTTACTAAAGACTTAGACATTATAATAAGTCTTTTAGTTATCATACATTAATATACATACAGGATGTTCAATAATAGTTGCATTATCTTCTGCGCGGACAAATAAAACAGATTAAATTAAAGAAAAGAAATCTTTTACCAATCTGAGTTTCTCAACAATGAAAAATTAATAAAGATCCGTGAATCAGCGTGTGTCCCTGCGCGTAATCTTCAAATCTTTAATTAATTTTTTGTTATACCTATTGCGACACATGAAATAATACAGAACTTTTCTGTTCAGTTTAATCCATTCTATTTAGGCTGTGTTCAAAAAGCGCATCACTAGCACATTATTTTATCTTTTTTGCATATTAAACATGAAACAAAAACAATGAAATGATGGATAACGCTATTCCTTGAAGTCCTAAGCACTTTTTATCACTAATTACACTGTCCGACACTATTTTTGTAACACGAATGCGAATAGTCATTTCCGACGTATTTTTGCCTGCTAAACGCGAATTCGTTGTCAAAAGTTGGCTATTATTTTAGCTCGTTTGACATCGTTTTGAGAAAAACGGCGTCAAAGGAGCTAAAAATGATGATTTCGAGAGTTTTCAAGACGTTATAATACTAGAAATTAAATTTTTTAAACAAATTTTGTTAATATTCTTTAAAAATATTAACTTTTAGTTTTAGAATGCACCTTGGCTCGTTTCGATATAATTTTTCATTGCCGAGATATCTGAACTTTTGACCACTAAGATTACGGACAGATCACTGTCCGACAAAATTTGAATTTTTTTTGTAACACCAATGCAAATAGTCAATTCCGACGTATTTTTGTCTACTAAACACAAATCCGTTATCAAAAGTTGGCCATTGCGTCACAATGTTGAGAAAAATGGCGTGAAAACCTTCGAAATAGTCATTTTTAACTCTTATGACGCCATTTTTCTCAAAATTGTGACACAATAGCCAACTTTTGACAACAGATTCGTGTTTAGCAAAAATACGTCGGAAATGACTATTCGCATTCGTGTTCCAAAAAGAATTAAATTTTGTCGAATCCGTCCGTAATCTAAGTGCACAAAAATTCAGATATCTTGGGAATAAAAAATCATATCGAAACAAAACAAAGTGCATTCTAAAACTAAAAGTTGATATTTTCAAAGGATATTAACAAAATTTGTTAAAAGAATTTAGTGCGGGTATTATAACGTCTTGAAAACTCTCGAAATCGTCATTTTTAGCTCCTTTGACGTCGTTTTTCTCAAAATTGTGATGTGATAGCCAACTTTTGACAACGGATTCGTGTTCAGCAGGCAAAAATACGTCGGAAGTGACTATTCGTATTCATGTTACAAAAAAAATCAAATTTTATCGGACAGTGTTATTAGACATCCTATATCATATAGTGTCCTATTTTAATCGATCTAGGCAAATAATTCGAAAAATATAGAAGATATTCCAAAATATAAGACATTAAAAAAATGTTTTTTAACCCTTGGTTATCATACTGGGTACAGTGTACTCATGCGTCAACTTTGAAGTCAAATAAGTCTTACTTATAGTCTGCTTATGGCACTAGTAACGCCATTTGTTGAAAGATTGAAATCTCCTTTATGACGCCAAACTACTGCAAAGCCGAAAAACGCGTCAATTTTTTTGGCAGTCATTAGAATTAGGATACGCTATATGATACGCTGAGTGTGATAACGGTGTTGTTTTTTTTTTATTTGAGAAATACTTGTTTTCACGTGGTTTTTACATAAAAAGGGTAAGTATAGTGTGCGGATACTGAAAATTTTTTTTTCAATTTAGTGATAATTTTCTAAAGTTATGTGTGTAGCGCTAGGGCATATAATCTATGAGGCAGCCGTATTCGAAACGTATTGCTTGTAATGGACAGTGCGATATTTGCAAAGCCTTAAAAGACGGGAAGACAAGGCTCTAGTGTCTATCATGCTTACGGCGAATTTGTGACAAACATAGAGTGTATTTATGTACAGACTGTGAGGGCTCTGATTAATTTTACCTATTTTCATATACTGCCATATGAGAAGCACTAATAAAACCATTTTTTACGTTTTTAAAAAAATTGATTTTTATTACGTTATTAAAAAATTGATTACGTTTTTTTTTTAATTGATTTTTCTACATAAGCATATCATTTTTCTATTAAAAAAGTACCTTTCTTCTACCTTAAAAATAAATACCCTTTTTTAAGCGCCGATTAAAAAGCTACTTGTATGTGTGAGTTTATTCCGTACTCCACTTAGGGTTAACGGGGTGTTTTCCAGGGTGCACTAAACTTTTTACAACTCCAACAATTTTATCACATAATACAATCATCTCATAAAACATACAAATATACATCTTATCCGCCATCTCGCGCCCTAGCCATTGAGCAGCCTTACAACTCTTCTCTCCCTCCTCCCTCCACTTCCTCTCCTACTCATTCCAATTCTACTTTTGCCCTTCCACCCAAATCTGTTATTGAAAACTACCCTTCGTCCTCTCCCTGTCCGCCGCTTCCACGATTCTCCATCTCTTCTTCCTCTCCTCTATTGTCAGGTCCTCGTCAACTCTAACATACCAGCTCCCCCTTATCTCCATGCCCCTCTCTAAGATCTCACCCCTGTTCTCCAGCTCGTTTAATTCCGTTGATCACTCACCTCCGCCTTCTTTCCTCCACTTTTCTTAACACCTTCCTCCCCAACTCACTCTCCATAATCATCCTAATAATTTTTCGTCTCCTCCTGGTTATCCCCTTCAACCCCTCTCCAAATAATGCACCTCTCCTTTTTCTTCTTTCTTGCCTCTTCCTTTTCCTCGAATCACCTCCTTAGTTTCTTCTTCCAATTTCTCCTTATCCGTCTTCTTCGTTTCCAGTCGCCTCTCCTCCATCTTCTCATCCGTCCTCCTAGACTGGAACTGCGCACCCTCTTTCTCTCTTCTTGAACCCCTCTCTCTTTCAATTTTTTTCTCCAGTCCGTCCTCGTATCCACTGTGTTCCCACCTATCTTCTCTCTCGTTCTTCCTGTTTCCTACTCTCCTTCCTTCCTTCTGTTTTCCTCCTCCTTTACTTTCACCCATTTTCCTCTTCTGCCTCTGTTCAAACGTATACCCCTCCTCTTCCTCGCCATTTCCTTCTCCACCCTTGCCTTCTCGATACTCCTCACCTCCATCTCGTTCACTCCCCAGCTGCCATCATCCCTTTCTCTCTCTCCCCGTCTCTCCTTTTCCTCCTCTCTCTCTTTCTCCTTCTTTATCCTCTTCGCTCTATCCTAACACCTTCACCTTTTTCCTCTTTTCTCACCCCTACTATCCTCTTCTTCCGCTCTCACATAAATCCTCGTCGTCAATCTTCCTTCTTCTTCTTTCCCTCTGCTCACCTCTCTGCACAACTCTCTTAGTAACTTTACCATCTCCATGCATCTTCTCATTTCTTTCAACTCTCCGCACAGCTTTAGTTTATCCATCTTCTCTTCCTCCTTCACTTTCCTCCAGCCTTAAAATCACTTCTCTTCTGACCTTCCCTTCTTAAATCACTCTTACTTCTCGTTCGCCACTCTATCACTCGACTTCCTTCTATCTACTTCTAACCTTATATCCGTGTGGTAATTCCATTCCTCGATCTTTACCCCATCGATACTCCGATAAGTCGATATACCAATCCGCCGCTTGCATGCCACCTCTCGTCTCCTACCTCCCTCCTCTGGTTCCGGTTCCATCTATCTTCCATCGATGTATCGATATATCGACGTACCAATCCATATCAAAGGACCCGCTCGCCACCATACGCCACCATCATCCCTTCTTCGATTCCACTTCCCGTCGGCCGATTGGGACTTCCTCCTTTTCGGCCTATGCGCATGACTCGGTCTCTCGCTCTCACCACTCCATTACAATCAATTGGAGGCTTCATCCTTCTTGGTCCATGCACATGACTCGATCCCATCGCGTCTGTTCATTTCCATCACCGCCTCCACCACCATCTGTCTCTCCGCTCCTTCTCTACTTCTTCTTTCCACTCGAACACTCCAGCGCCCTCTTCGCCTACTGTCACCTCTTCATATCCACCACGCCATCCTTCTTGTACTATATATCAACAATAACCACGTAAATTTTTAACTTACAATATTTAAAACTAAAAAAAGATTATTTTTTTATAAAAACTGATTTTTCTGGAAATTACAATTTTCAAGATTTTTTTTCAACATAAACTTTTTCAAATTTTAATATCATAATAATCAAGTAATACTCTAAAAAGTTCGGAGTTAATTTCCAATTTCTTTTTGCTATCATATTTCTGATGTTTTAAAACCATGACCGTTTGAAAATCGATATGGGTGTATGCGCTGTATCCACTGTAACAACAATGTGATTGGAGATAAGTGATAACCAAGGGTTAAAGTTTAAAAATGTTAAAAAAACATTTCAAAATTTAAGTCTTAAAATTATATATATATACCATATATATTCCTTTAAATATTTTTCTTCCATTTTTTCAAGATTTGTTTGAGGAAATATAAATTAAACACTATGCCATACAGAAATATTAAATTGGATATTTTTAATGTGTATTTATATTATTGTTAATTTTATTATATAAACTTCCCGTCTTATTAATGTTCTATTCAATGTCTATAGTTAAGTTTAAAATATCGATAAAATATGAAATATGTTGAAATAAATTATAATAAAGTGATATTAGATTATTACATTTGCATATAATTTACGACATTTCATACATTTCTGAAACAATCTATACACATCTTTAATTATTTGCAACTTTTACAATGTTATTTATTATTATAACTGCCCCAAACGGATTTTTAATATAGCATGGAATAGTCATTTGCCATTAGTTTGGGACGCTTAAATTTCGTTCTTATCGTCCATTAATTATACACAAGTTGTAGCGTACCTATTACGTTAATCATTAATTAATATGTTCACAATGCTTATTCTTGGCCAAAGCCTTCCGTTTCTTCAATCGCATAATTCAGTTTTTCTACTAATTGGTCATAACTCTTGTAAGGTGGCAAATCTAGTCTATTGAAACAGGTATGTGATCTTGGTAACCAAGTGTCCTTCCCGAATTTCTCTATACAAAATCTTTGTGGCCCATTGCTTCCTGTAATACAACAATAGTAATTTAGCACAAAACTCATATTGTTATAAGATAAATATTAATAGTTATTTAAAATTAATGTAATTATAATTTATATTTCATATAATGATTACACAGGCACATAAAAAAAGTGATCTGTTCCTAGGACCCAACTAATCAATCTCTATGTATTTTGACATGCGAACACGAATCTGGTGTTAGAATTGCTGCATTACCCAGATAACAAATTGTGAGGGCTCACGTCACCCTCACGGTGTGATTATCACACGTGCGTGCAATACCACAATCATATTGCCTTCACGATGTGATGGCGACACGTGTGTGTGTGCGTGAAAGGTGGCACTATGCAGTCATGCATGAAAAGGTATATGAGTGATCGAACAAAGATTTCATTGTACTTTCTTATGTATGATTGTATTTATCACAGTACGAATGAAAACATTATTCGTATGAACTCATGTCATCCGCACAGTGTGATATTCACACGTGTATGCAACAACGCAATCACGTTATATTTATTACGTGACGGGGTAGAAAATAGCACTGAACAGCCATATATGATCGATATATAGGGTTTGCTTTTATATGAATTTTATATACATATATATAATATATATATAAACTTTATATAAAAGCAATTTAGCCAACAATATATATATATTTTAATAATATTAATAAATCATTGGCTAAATTAGAAAACCTCATAATTCCATCGGACATCCGATGGAGTTCTAAGATTTTCTAATTTAGCTGACGATATTTATATTTAGATATTTATTACATTTATATTTATTTATTTATATTATACATACATACGTGCGCGCACGGTGTGTGTGTGTGTGTGTGTGTGTGTGTGTGTGTGTGTGTGTGTGTGTGTGTGTGTGTAAAATGAACATTTTGAACACTTTTGAAATTTTCATAATTTTTTTCTCTATTATGCATTTTAATTTCATAAAATTACATTTGATTAATAATTTTTATTGTAATTTAATTTTAATTAGTTTTCTTAGTTTTAGAATATTCATATTTCAATTATTGAGTCAGTACATACGTGTCATCGCTTAGAAAATTTTTTACAGTTTACAATCGAAAAAGAACGTTGCTAAATTGACAAAAAATTAGAAAAAAAATAATAAGTTCCTTTTGACTATTGCAAAAAATTTTCAAAGCGGCACATATTGCGTGTAAATAATTGAAACATATTTATCTTGAAATTACAAAAACTAATTAAAATAAAATTAAAATTAAAATTATTCATACAATGTAATTAGAATAAAAATACAAAAAAGAATAAAAATAAAAAAATAAAAAAATGTTCAAAATTAATATTTAGCTGGTGTGTAAAATCTCAATAAAATAAAAAATGCAAACATTTTCAAAATGGTCATAATGTTGAAAGTTTCTTAAATTTTGATATTTTCAGAAAATTTGTAAAATGTGTAAATTTGTAAAGCTTTCAAGAAATATTGAACTTTGGTAATTTTGACATTTTTTTACATTTCACAGTCTTTTAATTTTATATACATATAAAATAATCTAAGTTTAAAGAGATTAATATTTTTCACATTTTCAATAATTAACTTTATAATTTCTTGAAATTATTTCGTTTATCTGTACTTACAATAAGAGAACGTCGGGGCTGTTCCTCACCGATTTTGTTGGCCTTGGATATGTTATAGAGCATCAAAAAAGAAAAAAACCCGTATTTTTTATCAGCTTATCTCGAGTTTTAGGGGTTGTTTTAACCCCTAGAAAAAAAACAAAAATAAAAATTTGACATTTTTTAAAGAATTGAATACATCATTGCAAAGAGTATCCTATAAAACTTTTATATAAAACATTTTTTCATATACCTCACATTTTAGAAGATATTTGTTAAAAATGAGAAAATACGTTTTTTATAGGCGTTAAAACAACCTCTAAACCTCGAGATAAGCCGATAAAAAAATACGGGTCTCTGAACTTTTTTGATGCTCTACAACATATCCAATGCCCATCAAAGTCGGTAAGGGATAGCCCTGACCGTTCCCTTGTTGGTTACGTACCTGTAAATAAGTATTATATTTGTCTTTATTTTGTATTTCTTTTTTGTTTTTAACACAAAGTAATATATATTCAATATATAATTTAATTCAATTTAATAGATAGTAGAAAAATAATTTGATTTTTAACTCAGCTATTTCCCGTTTCGTCTTAATAAAGATATCATTGGATTAAAATATCGTTCACATTATTTTTATTTTCTAATAAGTCTGTAAGAATATATTACATTAGGTGACGATTCAGGATAAAATAATGCAATAATTAAATTTTACAATCTCTCTCTCTCGCTCGCTCTCTGGGAGAGTATAGCGTGCGGACACACTGTTCTTCGCTCCGTATTTTTCGAGCATTTACTGCTGGTCACTGCCCTTCGAGGCCTTCTTTTTGCAGTCTCACGGTCAGAAGCGCACTATTCTGACACTTTCCCTTTACGGTGAGTGTCCACTCAACTCTGTTTGGCTCATTTTGGCGACTTTCGTATTCGGATACATCGACGGACTCTGGATCATTCTTTCTGTCTTGCCATCTTCTCTGGCAGTCTTTCTCCTGCGCACGCGCTATCTTGTCGGCCGTCTTCTTCAATGCTTCGTCTCGCTGCGTGACTCAAACCTCATCTCTGCAGCGTGAGCTTCGCGTGACTTCTGTGCCTAACGGGTGTCTAGTTTGTAACCACACTATAAACTGCGAAGTGTTGATTGTATCTGACTGCAGTCATTTTACTCAATCTTTGACGGTTGTTTGTGACTCTTCCATGAATGCAGCCAACGTGCGCCAAGTGTAGAAAGCAGTTTGCGACTGTATCGATTGAGTGCCACTATGTGAGAGCCTTTTACCCTGGGTGCGTAAGATCTCACTCGGTTAACAAGTGCGCTAATACCTGCTGTAAGACGCGTGACAATAGTGGTAATATGTGAAAAGAAAATCTGATAAGCGAGGTATATGAACGTGAATAACATACTCAACCCTCGTGTGTGCACATGATTTTACTTTTACTTCTATTTTATCTAATTTTAATTTAATTTAATTTAATTTAATTTTGTTTTGATTGAGTTTGTACGGTCGAGACTCATTTATGTCGGGAGTCTGTGCCAAATGCTCAAAGCCGGTGGCTCAAATGAGTCTTGAGTGTCCTGAATGCACAAAATTTTTCCATCCTGCATGCTTCAAAAGTTACACTACTCATAGACCTGTGAATTCCTGTTGTGTGAAGAACGCTGTCAACATAATGTCAAGAATGGACCAGCAATTATCGGGATGTTCAAACTCAAATTTAAATTTAAATTTAAATCCGGATCTGATGGTTACCAAGCAACCTACAATTTCTCGATCCTTATCACAGCCTACTGGCACTGAATTAGTGAGCTCTCTGCGACCTGCTTCACCCACGGAATCTCGATCAGATGCTACATTAGAGGCTATAATGGACTGACTAAAAAAAGAATAACGACACGTTAAATTCTTTTATGGACCATCAAAATAAATCCAATAAAGAGCTGAATGCCAAATTGGACTCCATCGACAAAATTAACAATATTGTAGAGGAACACTCAGCGAGAATTGCAGACTTGGAAGCTGATAATGAAGAAAACTGATAATGAAGATAATTATAGCACGTCTAGAAACACAAAATTCGAAATTGACTGATGATTTAAATAGGTTAAGATCAACTGTGGCTGGTTCACCTATGATTGAAACTGCGGAGGTAGTAATTTCTAGTATTCCAGCCTCTGTGACGGAAAATCCACAGATGATTGTAGACAGGTTGCTTGATGTTCTAGGAGAATCTCATTTAAATGGAGACATTTTGGATATACGACAAGTGATTCGGAAAGCACCGCAACGACCAAATCAGCTTACTGCTACTCAGGATTCTTCGAAATCGCAGAATTTTTCTAAATCGTTAATTGTAAAATTCAAATCATCTCAAATTGCTAGGCATATTCTGAAAAAGAAACGCACTAAAGGACCCATTTCTGTCAGTGAAATTTTTTCTACACAAAAATCAGGTCACCTTTACATTAACGAATTTCTCCATCCTGATACATATAATCTCTTACGGAAAGCCAAAGATTATGCCACTAAGCACGGCTGAAAATATGTTTGGATTAGAGATGGGCAGATCTATGCAAGGAAGTATGATGGTGCTCAAATTACTCGTATAGGCAGAGAGGAGGATCTGGAGAAGCTAGGTTGACTACTGCAAAATTCGAATTCAATGTCTCAAGCCAATACACGATGTTCAACATCCTCGCTAAAAATCGCACAGTTCAATGCTAACTCACTACTGGCGCACATTGATCAGATTAGACTCTACTTTGCCAAAAATTTTTTCCATATTATTTCAATATCTGAGACGTGGCTTAAGCCTCACATAATAGATGATCTTGTGAAAATAGATGACTACTTTCTATTACGTAATGATAGGCTTGGAAAACAAGGGGAAAGTGTTGCGTGTTTTATTCATAAATCTTTAAAGGCTAATGTCATTTCAACCTTACCCAATGTTTTCTCAAACTCACCTGAATTTCTAATGATAGTGTGACGATACGTCACTAAGTCCCGGGCCGACCATCCGCCCCACCACGGGACTCGGCGTCTACGGACGCCCCTCCCGAGAGTCTAGTACCCCTGTCGGAAACCGATCCCACCACGCTGCTGGGAACGCGTGGGGATCGCCCCGACGGGTATAAAAGCCGAGCTCGATCGGGATCGAGCACCAGTCCCGTCCTGTCGACTGAGTAGGTCTCCGGACCACTCTGACGCCCGGTTCTCGCCGGCATTCGACTATCCTTGTGTCCGCCGACGGAGCAGGCCACCTGGCCGTTCTGCCGCCCGGTTCTCGCCGGCATTCGGCTATCCTTGTTGCGCCAACAGAGCAGGCCACCTGGCCGTTCTGCCGCCTGGTTCTCGCCGGCATTTGGCCATCCTTGTGTCCGCCAACAGAGCAGGCCACCTGGCCGTTCTGCCGCCTGGTTCTCGCCGGCATTTGGCCATCCTTGTGTCCGCCGACGGAGCAGGCCACCTGGCCGTTCTGCCGCCCGGTTCTCGCCGGCATTCGGCCGTCCTTGTCATCTCCAACGGGGCAGGTTACCTGGCCGCCCTACCCGCCGGTTCTCGCCGGCGCCCCCGGGTCGCGACCGCGTTCTAAGGTGCTGCGCACTAGCGCGCTCCCGTCCGACTGACATCGCTAGGCTAAGTTGTACATACCCGCATAGTCTAAGTAGTACATAAGGTAGCATAAGGAATATGTAAGATAGGATAAGCATTATAATAAAGATCTATTACTTTAACATCGGTGTGCGCAAGTTGGTTTCCCCCCTTTTCTCGAATCCTGGTACCCGGCGAGCCTGTCCGAGGCGTTCGGGAAAGGCGAACCGTCACAATAGATGTTCGTTGCGGCAGTCTTGATTCAATATTATTTACTTCAATGTATAGGCGACCTAATAGATTAATGTTTACTGATTTTATCAACGCGTACTGTAACATCTCACATGCTTATAAAAACATTATCATTGCTGGCGATTTAAATTGTAATATAATGGCTAATGGATTTGAATCTCGGTACCTAAGCGATATGGTTGCATCTCTTTCATTGCATATAGTTGAGTCTCAGGTTACCTATCATACTGCAATTTCTGATACTCTGCTAGACGTTATTATTGTAGATAGTAGTGATAAGATCCTATCATTTGTAAAATCAGATGTGCCGTTCATAGATGGACACGATATTCTTGAATTATCTTATGCTTTTGTTTCACCGTTGAATATAAAGAGGAAAATTGTGGCGCGTGATTATAGACATTTTGATGAGAATGCCTTTTCTGCTAATGTTAGATCCTCTCTCTGTGGACTATTTGATGGTATGACCTCAGTTGGTTCAGTATCCTGTGAAATTATCGATTTGTATCTTAAATCTGTAAGTGATTCTATGCTTAATGCCCTTGATACACATGCCCCAACTAAATCTTTTGAGGTCGCTAGACGATCTGCACCATGGTACACTCTGGAATTTAAGATGCGCCATACGGTGCATGCTCTATAACGTGCAAGAAGAGCTAACAGTCTACTAGGTCTGGAAATCTATCGTGATTTCCGTAACTCACTTACGGTCGATTTGAGACGTGCTAAATCTGAATATACTTATAATAAGCTGGTTAATACTCATAATCCTGGCACTCTCTGGAAACAATTGGCTGGATTAGGTCTCGTTAGGTCCTCATTGTCTTCCCCTTTAAATTTTTTCACGCCTGATCAATTGAATTCACATTATGTGTCAGTTTCCAGTGCCTCATTACCCTGCTCCTTGGATGATCTCCAAAATATCCTTGATATAACTGCATATACGGAATCTCACTTTAATTTTTGTCACGTTTCGACGAGTAAAGTTTTACAACTCGTATCTAAAACGATCTCTGAATCTCGCTCCACTGGACCTGATCAAATATCTCCATTAATGATTTGCAAAACTGCCTCATGGTTTATAGTCAAGTTGACCTCCTTGTTCAACGCCTGTTTCGACATTTCTTACTTCCCATCAACTTGGAAGCGAGCTTATATACGTCCACTATCAAAGATTAAGATTCCGTTAACGCCTTCAGATACTCGTCTTATTGCAAACCTATCTGAATTATCAAAGATATACGAAAAGCTTGCTCATAAACAAATTATGGATTTCTTAGAAGAAAATAATCTCCTCAATCTCTACTAGTCGGGATTTCGTAGAAATCATAGTACTCAGACTGCCTTGCTTCGACTAAGTCATGATATAAGGAAAGCGGCCGACATAAGATACATAACCTTGTTGGTACTATTTGACTTTAGCAAAGCTTTTGATACTGTCTCACACAAAATCTTACTGATTAGACTGGCTGAAATTGGATTTTCTGAGGCGTCTCTGAGATGAATGTACTCCTGCCTTACATCCAGATCTCAAACAATAATGGACGGATTCTCTGAATCGACATGGCTCCAAACATCATCCGGGGTCCCACAGGGCTCAGTACTTGGTTCTTTATTAGTCTCAATGTTTATCAATGATATTGGTGTTTCCTTGGAATATTCCAGACATATTGTATTTGCTGACGACACCCAGATATACCTGAGTTGTCTCCCATCTAAACTTCATTTGGGACTTGCTCAAATTCGCCACGATGTAAATGTGATTGTTAATTATGCATTACAAAATGGCTTAAAATTAAACCTCGATAAATCAAAATTTTTAATATCAGGTAGTAGTACTTATATTAACACCATAAACTTGAATGCATTGCCACTGTTGTGGTGAATTAAGTAGCTTTACCTTATGTTGACGAAGTGCGTAACCTGGGAATGATTTTCCGATCTAATCTCTCTTGGGCAGGCCTTGTGTCGGCTATCTCTCGCAGAGTTCATTTTACACTTCATCGATTAAAGTACTACAAGAATTCACTGTCAATGCAACTTCAAGTCAAGCTTGTTACTTCTCTCGTGTTACCGTTAATAGACTACTGCTGTGTAGTCTATAATGATCTTACTAGCGAGCTTGACCTGCAAAGACTTGTAAATTGCACCATTCGTTTTATTTTTAATTTGCGGAAAGACAAGTACCTTACCCCTTTTAAGCGTCGATTGGGTTAGCTTAGTGTATCGGGGAGACGAAGGTACCTTTTAGGTGTCTTATTGTTTCATATTGCACACAATATGGCACCGGCATACCTGATTGATATTTTCCAGAAGCGTGATGAATCCTTGAGGCACTCAGCTAAAACGGGTATGACTGAGATGTTTCATGTTCCTACCTACACAACTATGTTATACTATAATTCATTTCACTTGTCTGCTATCTATTTGTGGCATTCCTTGCCTGGTGGATAACTAACTTAACCTCAATTTCCCAGTATAAGTCCCTGCTATATAAGCATATTCAAACTGAAGAAGGCATGTTGATTGAAACTGCGCATTGACATGTGCACATTGGCAGTGCTATAAATTATAGTAAATTATATTGATGCTAATGAGCAAAGCTTTCAAATGGGTACCGACCGCTGAACTTGAATATTATCATTCTAACATTGCTGACTGCTTAATCTTTGTGCCAGATCGTTTTGTTTTGCTAATTTTCTTTTATAGCTTATAGATAAGCCTAAATTATGTTTGATCTGCGAAAGCGCCTGTGTCATATATATCATATATATTACAGTACTATAATATTATTACTTCTAGTCTAATTATTATCTACTACTTACTATTTTACTTACTCGCAAATGTAGTTGTTCATTTAGGTAATATTGTTAACTTACAAGGGAACTTCGCGAACCCGAAAATTCTGATTTTAATGAAACTTGGCATAAATGTAGAAGGGGTAAATACATGAATTTAGAAATTAAAAGTTGGTGCTTATAAACGGTTTAAAGGGTTCAAACCACCCTTCAAAAATGTTAAGTTTTTGTCTTTTTTCGATATATCTCGTAAACTAAACAAAGTATTAAAAAATGTTTCATATAAAAGTTTTACAGTATAAATACCTCTATTTAACTATGCTATTTATTTAAAAAAAAAAATTTTTTTCTTTAAAAAAAATTTTTTTTTTTAAATAAATAGCATAGTTAAATAGAGGTATTTATACTGTAAAACTTTTGTATGAAACATTTTTTAATATTTTGTTTAGTTTACGAGATATATCAAAAAAATGCAAAAATGTCTCAACTTTGAAGTGTGGTTTCACCCCTGCAAACCGTTTTTGAACCAAAATAAAACATTTCTAAATTAATATATTTACTCCCTCTACATTTATGCCAAGTTTCATTAAAATTAGAAAATTTTTCGTTTAGGCTTATAAACGGTTTGAAGGAGTGAAATTACCCTTTAAAGGTTGAGATATTTTTACCTTTTCTCGCTATATCTGGTAAACTAAACAAAAAATAAAAAAATGTTTTATACAAAAGTTTTACAGCCTAAATACCTTCATTTAACTACGCTGTTTATTAAAAAAAAAAAATTTTTTTTTAATTAAAATAAATTTTTAATAAAATTGACTTTTATGTATATAGCATTTATAAAATAATTTTACTATCTTATACTACGTTCTATTTATATTATCTATGTGTATATTATGTATGTTATATATTATCTATGTCATAATACTATACATTTATATTATCTGCATCCCTATATGTACTAGTTTTCATCTAACAGTTGCGCAATATTAGAGTAGTCACGTTGCTTTCACACAGTTCATTCTGTCTACGTCACATATTTCACATTCAAGTTTTATATTCGTCATATCACGGTATATATTATATATGAAATGGAAATCACGTATTAAAGTTTGATATATTTATTAATGATGTTACGCGTCATTTTCACATCTGTATCAAGTCTAACGTGTGCTTGATCAGTACATCAGTATCACATCTAACGTGTGCTTGATTTTTCTGTTAGATTATTTAATTAAGCGAAGCATAATGTTACACGTAAATGCTGCGAATGTTCTTAATATGTTAATTGTTTTATTTCAAATTATAGATATTCCACCTAAATGAAAGAGAAATACAATTACGTGATGTGATAGAGGATATTATAACAAATGATATTATAACAGTGAATGTGATTTATCATTTGATGTACACACTGATACTGCTTTAGAATTTTAAAATTATTGGGAAGTGGATTTACCTGACATAGAATATGTAACAAATGATGAAGAATTTTTTTTTAATGATAATTGTGGTAGGGACTTCACCTTTCTGAAGCGACGTTGCA
Organism: Monomorium pharaonis; assembly: GCF_013373865.1. NCBI lineage: Eukaryota > Metazoa > Arthropoda > Insecta > Hymenoptera > Formicidae > Monomorium > Monomorium pharaonis. The sequence goes on along the minus strand of NC_050473.1, from coordinate 21,869,660 downwards.
CTCCTAAAAGAGAGTGTCGGCCTTTTATCACTTCTCCAATATTCGACGGCTTTCCTTTTATAGCTACTATTTAAAATTTCGTCTTCTGGTTCACAATTATATTCATTATCAGATTCATAATCAACATTATCATTTTCTAAAAATTCTTCCATTTTATCTGTTACATATTCTATGTCAGGTAAATCCACTTCCGAATAATTTTGAAATTTTAAAGCAAAATGAGTGTGTACATCAAATGATAAGTCATTCACTGCATTTGTTATAATATCCTTTATCACATCACGTAATTGTATTTCTTTTTCATTTATAGGCGTATGTGTAATTTAAAATAAAATAATTAACATATTAAGAACATTCGCAACATTTATGTGTAACATTATGCTTCGCTTAATTAAAAACAATCTAACAAGAAAAATCAAGCACATGTTAGATGTGATACTGATGTATTGATCAAACACACATTAGACTTGACACTGATGTGAAAATGACGCGTAACACCATTAATAAAGATACCAAACTTTTATTAATACGTGATTTCATATATGATACATACCGTGACATGACGAATATAAAACTTGAATGTGAAATATGTGACGTAAAGAGAATGAACACTGTGTGAAAGCAACGTGACTACTAATATTGCGCAACTGTTAGATAAAAACTAATACATACAAGGATGCAGATAATATAAATGTATAGTATTATAACGTAGATAATATATAACATATATAATATACACATAGATGATATGAATAAAACGTAGTATAAGATAGTATAATTACTTTATAAATGCTATATACATAAAAGTCAATTTTATTGAAAATTTATCTTAATTAAAAAAAAAAATGTTTTTCAAAAAATGAACAGCGTAGTTAAATGGAGGTATTCATGCCGTAAAACTTTTGTATGAAACATTTTTTAATATTTTGTTTAGTTTACGAGATATATCGAAAAAATGCAAAAATGTGTCAACTTTGAAGCGTGCTTTCACCCCTTCAAGCCGTTTTTGAACCAAAATAAAACATTTCTAAATTCACCCCCTGTATTCACCCCCTCTACATTTATGCCAAGTTTCATTAAAATCAGAATTTTCGGGTTCGCGAGGTTCCCTTGTTAGTTAAGCATTACACACACATTGTTTATCCTCTGTTATATTGTAACTATCAAATGTATATCTTTGTTTGCCCCATAGCTTGCTAGGGCATTATTATAATAAATCAATCAATCAATCAATCAATCAATCTCTCTCTCCCTTTCTCTCTTTCGCTCGCTCGTTCAAAAAATGTTTATTATTTTTATTATTTTATTATTTAACACTCAAAGCTCATATTGCTCGCACGCGTGAGTGCTGCATGTATGCGAACGATATAAGTCTCAGTTAGAACACTCACATGAGGCTCCTATCGCCCGCACGTGTGCGGCACTCACGTATGCGAGTGATATAAGTCTCAAAGGAGGACGCATCTGCATAGTGCTGTGTCACACTGTGACGATTAATAAGCACGCGTGCAAGCACTGTGCAGTCACTGTGCAGACATATTGTTATCTGGGTACCCACTTTTTTTAAATTAAAAAAATGGTCTAAAAAACTTTGAAAATCGTAATAATTTCGCTGCACGCGGAAAATGGTGGGTAATGGTGCAATTCTGATACCGAATTCAGTGATTCAAAATACATAAAGATATCTGGTCCATGATACAAATTAAATTTTTTTTGTGCGATAATGCAACACAGCTACCCATAAAAAAATGGTTTGTATCACGGACCAGATCATGATATCTTTATATATTTGACCCTTTGAACACAAATCCGGTGTCAAAATTGCTCCATCATTCACCATTTTCCGCGTGCAAAGCAATTATTGCAATTTTTAAGATTTTTAAGCTACCTTTTTAATTAAAACAAAACGGTGGGTTCTGCGGAGGACAATTTTGACACTGGATTCGTGTTCAACAAGATATAGTGGTCTAATCCTTAGGACAGATCACTTTTTTGTGTGCCTGTGTTATTGATTATTATTATTGACACAGGCACACACAAAAAAGTAATTGGTCCGGCGGACTAGACTAGTCAATCCTTATGTATTTTGACCCGCTGAATCCAAGGTCAGAACTGTAAAGTTAGCTCATATTTTCCAACCTCAAAAAAAAATTTTTTTTAAATGTTGTTCCGGCAGACCAGACTAGATTATTCTTATGTATTTCGACTCTAAATTCAAGGTCATAATTGCTGAATTGGCTTATTTTTTCCTAACATCAAAACAAATTTTTTTAAATGTGGGTTCGGCAGACCAGATTAATCTATTTTTATGTATTTTGACCCGTTGAATCAAAATTCAAGGTCAGAATTGTTCATTTTTTTCTAACCTCAAAAAAACACCTTGTAAAAGCAGTTTGGGTTACAAATGTATAATCCAGAGCGTGCAGGCTTGCGTAACCACATTACCCGAAGAAAATTCAATACGTATGACAAGTCTGAGCTTCTGTGAATCAATAGCGTAAAAAATTCACTCCCTTTTTCTATTATATTGTAACGTACGCGGAAACATTTAAACTAAAATTGTAATAATTACTTTAAAAACTGAATTTAAATAATAGAATACATGAGCATTAATTTCTTATTCGGTTGCTGTATTGATTTCTTATTCGGTTGCTGGTATTATCAAGTGTAGGTCAATATCGGAATCAAAATCGATTGAGCATAGGGTTACACCCTGAGACTAAACCTTCCTCCTCCACAAGAAAATAAGTTTGCGTAAGGGAAAAAATGCGGTTTAAGTAGAGGGAAATTAAATATAAATAAATGAGCCAAATGCTCAGCGTCAGTCTGTTAGTCTGTTAATCAGCCTTGTATAAGTCTAAGTCTTCTCAGTCCTAGTCTTAAGGGGCTACATACACCCAGAAATTTTGAAAAAATGGATTTTTCATTTTTTGCATATTCGTAAAGTATAAGATCTTGAGAATATCCCTTGCAAGTTTCAAAGTGATTCCTTGAAAATTGTCGGAGATATAGCGAGAAAGGTCCAAGCGCGTTTGACAATGCTGGGGCGCGATGAGCGCCTTCTAATCCTTTGCAGCAGATAGTTTACGCAAGAATATTACACCGGCAAACTAAAATTGAAGCCTTTGAAGCCGCTACATCTGAGGAGGGTTCACTGTATGGCCCTGGAGTGGATGACTCCATGTAAGTTTAAAAAGAAATTATCTACGTTTTAACCGAATGTCAAACTTTAAACGCGTTTCTCTCGAAACCATGTTTTCAAAACGCGTGCCAAAAATATCTCGGAAACGGCTAGACCGATTTACTTAAAATTTGGAGGGCTTAATCTACACAAAAAAAGGCAGTCTTTATCGTGGCGGTTTTTTTTTTGAGCTCTTACTTTTTTTTAAGTTAAAAAAACGATCGATTTTTACCCTAAAAAATTGCTTTTTTTCTTTAAACGGCCGCCATTTTGCCAAAAATCAATATTTTAAAAATCGGCCACGATAAAGGCTAGATAATATCATTCAGTTTAAGAAAATTCTAGGCTGGTCTGTTTCAGATAAGTTCTGTACGAGCTGCAATTGGCACCGCGGAGCACCTTTTTTTAACAAGATCTTGCGACGAGGACAATATCTCCGCCATTTTTTAATATTTTTAGTTCAAATTTATTCTGAAACATGTTCTAAGAATGTATTTTAAAGTAAAGAAAACTAGGATTAATTACATACATTATGTTTCGAAAAAAAAAAATCAAGAAAAAGGCCTAATTTTTACGTCTCTGGGTGTATGTAGCCCCTTAAGTCTATTGTCAATTGTGACATTACTCGGATTAATCCGACAGTTATTCAGTTAGTCTGGGATTGTCGTGATCTTTAACTTGAGCGATCTTAAATCGAAGTCCTTAGCGGACCAATCCTAGAATTTAGGCTCAGTTTGTTGTTTCGAAGTAGATTTTGGAATTAAAGGTAATTAAGTTAATTACTCTTCTTGATCATTTAGTTTTCCTTTCAACCTCTGTCGCTGCCTTTGAGTGGCAACAGATTGAATTTAAACTCTGTCGCTGCCGAGAGCATCGAGGGAGATCTTTCGGGCCCTGTCGCTGACATTTGTGTGGCAACAGACCTGAATCCTGACTCTTCCTCAGGTGTGGCAACTGAGTGTAATTAATTTTAGTCTAACTCTAATAATAAATGCCCAAAAAGGGTGGTAAACGCGTTAGAATTAAAAGACTGAGATATCAAATTAATCAAGTGATAATCTTTAATCGCGATCCTCTGAAATTTATTTATGAATTAGATAAACTCTTGATTCAACCTTCCCAAAAGCCTAAAGAACAAAACAAATATAAACTCATCAGGATTAATTTTGAAATTAACTTTCCTCATTTTAAAAATATAAAGAAAAAAGATCCTCGATATCAAACTTATAAAATTCGCTATCTTTTCGGTGAAGATTAATATTTCTCACAAACTTGTCCATCCCCGAGTAAATTACTTAAATGTATTGACCCAAAACGGACATAAAATCAGAACGTGACAATATTGTTACGATCGCGATATCGTTACGGACGCACGATGCATTTCGACTCTCGGCTGCGCGGCGTCCTCCTTAGCAACCACGCTGTTTACGCGGACGCGCTCGTCAGATTTGATCCGGAGCTGTCAACCCGAACGGACGTGCTCCGTTTCTTTGTCCGAAAACGTTCTGTATTTCAAGCTTTACATTAAAGAGTTTTGAAAGAGAAAAAACGTCTTTCTTATTTCGTGCGGAAGTGCGTGAGTGAGAAAGTGAAAGGCAGTTTTGCCGGGCGAACGCAACATTTTTGGGGGCTCGTCCGAGCCACGAACAATAGACAACGAGCTTTGATCGAAAGGAATGTTATCGAGGACGCCGACTCGAACTAGCCCTAGTGTCACGCCTGTGGAAGAGGAAGCCGGGATGCCTGTCACTAGGAGTAAGGCTCGTGAGCAGGCTTCGGAGCTTGTGTCGGCGGAAGCCGCTACGCTACAAGCCATTCTCCTCGAGATCCGGCAGTTACGCCAGGAGCGCGACGAGCAAACTCGGAGAGAGGCGGAGCTCAGGGCAAAGCTACAGCAACACGAGGATGAGCTCATACGTCTCCAAAGAAACCAGATAAGTCAATCTGTTGTTAGAGCGTGCGGGGATTCGGGCTCGTGTCTCGCGGAGGAGGAGAGCGTGCGCGCGGAGTGCGGTTTTAAGTTAAAGCCTGATACGTATGATGGGTCGGTCCCATTACGAGAATTCTTTGCGCAATTTAATTTGATCGCGTCTGCAAATCGGTGGAGCGACTCAATTAAAACTATCGCGCTTGCATCTTGCCTGCGGGGAAAGGTACGTTCCGTGCTCGAGACAGTGCAGAATTTAGATAACCTCGAATTCGCGGAATTAAAATCGAAGCTTGAATTACGTTTCGGAGAGGGGCATCTGTCTCAGAATTTTTATACGCAATTTACAAACCGAAAACAGAAATTTGGGGAGGATTTGGCCGCGCTTGATTTGGATCTTGAAAGACTCTCACGCCTCGCTTACCCCGAATGCCCGTACGCAGTTCTTGATAAAATCGCCTGTGCGCAATTTATTTCTGCGATTTCCGATGGATTTATTAAACGGACTCTCCAACTTGAAAATATAACATCATTAAATTTGGCTGTAGAAAGAGCGAAAACTTTAAAAATTATTCAAGGGGAGGGTTTCGAACAAAGAAAAGGGAATTTTAATAAGAATTTTTGGAAGGGAGATAAGGGAGGTATGCGCGGGGAGGAAGAGACAAATGTGGAGAAAGGAAAAGAAAATGGAAGAGATGAAAAATTTCGAAAAAAGAATTCGCGTGGCAGCAGGTTTAGCGCCAACCGCGGGGAATGTTGGATTTGCGGAAAAATTGGGCATTTCCGCTCTGATTGTCCTAGCGAAAAGGGAAACACGGCTTAGTCGAACTTTTCGGGGAGAGTTCGACTAGAAGAAATTATTCCCCGAATGTTAAGCAACCTTTTAATATAAAAGTTAATAGAATTAAGAGGAATTTTGATTATTTCTTGTTTAAAGGTAGAGCAGATGGAAAAGAGTGTTCTTTCAAGATCGATACGAGCTGTGATGTTACAATTATAAATAGTAAATTTGTTACAAAGGAAAAGAGAAAGATTTTATCGGAACATTTAAATCTTAGATATCCCACTGGGGAGAAGGTCCCTGTTGAATCTCAAGTCGAAATAAAAGTGGAAATAGGGAAATATGTTGTTTAAGTTCCGATGTTTGTTGCGGAAATAAATGATGATTGTCTTCTCGGGGTAGATTTCTTAAAAATTGTTAATTTGGAACAAACTTTTGAAAATGGTTTTGGTACTCCTGAATTAACTAAAGAAGTAACTCGAATTGAAGTTTCTTGTGGAAAAAGTCCCAATTTCCTTGAAAGAACTCTTTGAGAAAAATTCTCAGAATTTGATTTAGAGAAAAAAATCTTTGCTAATTTTCTGACAGAATTTGAAGATGTATTTTCTGAAAATGTTGTTGCGGGAAATTGTAATGTTGTTGAACATGTCATAAATGTGTGCAAGACTCTTCTCCAATTAAGGTACCTCGCCAAATTCCAATTCAAATGAGAGGAGAGGTAGATAAAATTAAGGAAATGCGATCTGGAGGAGTAATAGAGGAATCGCAAAGTCCATGGGTTTCTCCATCAGTTTTAATAAAAAAGAAGGATGGCTCAATTAGATTTTGTGTGGATTTTCGGAAGCTCAATGCGGTAACTATTAAAGATTTATATCCCCTTCCCAGAATTGACGATATTTTGGATCAACTCTCAGGTAATTCTTGGTTTTCTACCTTAGATCTTAAGAGCGGTTATTGGCAACTTAAAATTCGTTCGGAAAACAAAATGAAAACGGCTTTTTCTATCGCCAAAGGGCTTTGGCAATTTACAGCGATGCCCTTTGGTTTATGTAATGCTCCTGCTACGTTTGAGCGCCTCATGGAGGAGGTTTTGTGAAATTTAATTTCAAAAATTTGTTTGGTTTATTTAGACGACGTAATAATTTATGGAAAAAGTTTTGCTGAGATGATGGAAAATCTTGAAAAAATATTTTTACGATTACAAAAAGTAAATTTAAAATTTGTTATGAGTGATACGCTCATAACGATAAAAAAGGTGTCAGTAGCACGATGACGTAAGTCGGTCAGCTGCAGTAGTCAGCATCGAGCGCATCGCGCGAGGTTTCGCGCAATCCGCTCGACAATTAGCGCAATGCTCCTTAGACAGCACTTGCTGTCTAAGCAATAATTTGGAATACTGACCGATTTACGCCCTCACGCAATCCTCCCCTTCTTTCGATCCAACTACCGAATTATCGGATATATAAACCGGCGAAAGAAGATGAGGGACGGGTCAATCCGAAGTAGACAAACTAAGACAACACACGACACTCTGCTTTGCGGGGTCGTGTATCGCCGATATAACTCATTGTAAATATACAACCACGACATTCTGCTTTGCGGGGTCGTGGACAACGAGCTCATAGACGCGACACTCTGCCTTGCGGGGTCGTGATCTATTCACTGTAAACAAATACTATAATAAAAGTGTTCAAGACAAATAACGGTGTAAGTGACCAAATACCTTCCTCACGAGATCTCTGGCAGCGATCCCCAATCGTACTCACAACGAGGGGTACAACAAATCGAATCCAAAAAAATGTGTTCTTTTTTCAAAAAATGCAAAGTATCTGGGGCATGTAATTTCCGCGAAGGGAATTTCTACGGATTCTGAAAAAGAAAGTATCGGGGAAAAAGTCAGCATACATTTTAATTTCTCAAAAGCTTCCTGGCATTTCCCTTCCCAAACAAATTTAGTTTGACTCTCCGTTAACGCAAAAAGAGGTTTAGCTATAGAAGAAAAATCTTTCAGTTGCTGCCGTTAGAGAATAGCCCGTTCCTCACACAAAGAAACAATTACGTAGTTTTCTCGGATTTGCTTCGTATTACCGTAAATTTGTGAAAGATTTTTCTTCTATAGCTTGTGACGTGACAGCCGCAGGCTGCTGTCCGTCACAAGGCCCTGAGGGCCCTTACGCAATAACATCTCGCGGGCCCTGCGTCCTCCCGCTCGGGAGCGGACGCAAAAGCGTATTTTTTTGTACTTTGTGTGTGTGACGTCCCACGTGCTGTCCATCTAATAAATTGTTAAGAATTTTGCGGGCGTTATACCGCGGGTGCGGCGGAGATCGGTGGCTCGGAAGATCTCGTTATCGTTGTCGGACGTCTCGTCTCAATGGAAAATCGTCCCGGAGATTACAGAGGAACGAACAACGAGAGAGTCGAGGAAGACTCTTTCTAAGCGGGGGTCCGCAGGTAATGCCGCCCTTATATTGCCTACCGTTTGTGCCCTGTAAGAATTCCGATACTGCCGCTGAGTCACACTTTCAGGATCCAGCGACGGCGCGCGAGGCCGACATCCCGACGGGGCGACTGCAGACCCGATACCGCGGGAAGTTCGGCGAAGGGATCACGACAACTCAAGATCCGCCGACGCCCCGTCGAGGAGGAAATGACGCCCCGATGGCGGAAGATACGCCGGGCGAGGAGAAAAGAGTCGACCGCGCAAGGAAGCGCCAGGATTCCCGTGCCCGGGGCCCATAATCATCGACCGCCGTGCGTGGATCGATCAGCCGGCGACAGCGTGGGCACCGCGCTTTGCGCGAAAATCGATTTTCGCGAAATCGACCAATGAGGGCCGGGAACGCCGGAGGCAGGGTGGAGCGCGCCACCGAGCGGTCCCCGCGAGATCCAGGATTCCTCACTCGTGCTGCGGAAGTAGAGTAAAACTGTGTGTGCGTTCTAATATCCCGAGCCGAGTGTAAGGAAGGACGCAGGGACGACAGACATCCCGACCCGGAGGAGGCCAACCGGAGAGAGGCGAAGTGGTGAGACGAGCGTCACTCACACTGTAAAGCCACCGATTTCGCGGGTTGGGCGAGCCGCGAGGAAGCCGCGTATTTATCGCCATATCTTTCGGCGTGGTTACTGGAATCACGAGCTCGCGGATTCAACGGAGCCTCGTCGTCTCGCCCGATCGCGCCCGTCCGCGTGATTTCGCTGCGTGCCGTGTGTCTCATAATCGTTTCGCGTTGCGTGTGCGTCCCGATCCGCAGCCGAGTCAATTGTTGTTGCGTCCGGTCGTCGTGTCGCGGGTTATTCCCGCGCTGTATTTTGTCGCGTCGTGGAAGACTTTATTCGTCAATGTTGTATAATTTGGTCGATCGCACTGTGATCGCGAGCCCTTCGGGGGAGTATATTCGGATAATTATCGACGCGCTCGTCGTATTCCGCCGTACTGGCGAATCATTACTAATCATCGTGCTTATCTTCGCGAGAATCGTTCGAGTGCGGGGGAACACGAGTCCGTCGCATGTCGCGCGGGCTCGGAGTTGCGATCCGTCCCGTTCGCCCTTGGCGAGGTCACCCTGACGGAAGTCGGCGTCCTCCAACGACGCCGGATCGAGCGTAAGACAAGTCGGAGAGTTCCCGCGTACGCCTCATAACCCGCTCGTTTCGAAGACCGTTCTCGCCAAAATCTGATACCCAGCGGACGCCCGCTGGTAACGCGCGCGAGCCACCACCGCTCCGCAGAGTCGCTCATCTCTGTATTTCGTACGATCAAATACAATTGTTACTATTTTTGTTACTTCTGTGTCGTGCAAGTAATTCTCTCGCCTTCCCGATTCCATCCGCCCGCACCGAACCTCTCCCTCTGCCATTTGAGGGCTGAGCAGTTGGATCTCGGAGCCGCTAACGTCCCGGTCGCCTAACGTGCGCCCGTCTCTCCCGAAAGTCGAGTATCCTCACATTTGTTTGCGAGTTGGTGAATACAGAGTGGTACGCTTAACGTACCTGGCGCCCAACTTAGAGTAACGTCGGAAAACCTCGCGAGGATAGTCGCCCCGACACCCGGGCGGCACCGGGCCGCGCCCAGGGACGGAGGCGAAGTTGGCCGTCGCTCGCGAGCGGCGGTTACAAGCTAAACCTCTTTTTGCGTTAACGGAGAGTCAAACTAAATTTGTTTGGGAAGGAAAATGCCAGAAAGCTTTTGAGAAATTAAAATATATGCTGACTTCTTCCCCGATACTTTCTTTCCCGAAAGGGGAGAGTAAATTTATTTTAAATACCGATGCCTCTAATATTGGAATTGGCGCGGTTTTATCTCAGAATCAGGAAGGGAAGAAGAAGGTCATTGCGTATTTTAGTCGTGTTTTCAGTAAGACCGAGCGTAATTATTGTGTAACTCGCCGTAAACTTTTAACGATAGTGGATTCAATTAAATGTTTCCGTCATTATCTTTTGGGACGGAAATTTTTGATCCGTACGGATCATGTTTCGTTGCGTTGGCTTTTGTTTTTTAGAGATTTGAAAGGACAATTGGCTCGCTGGCTGAAAAGGCTCCAGCAGTACGAATTTGATATTGTTCATCGGAAAGGACGGTGTCACGGTAACGCTGACGGATTGTTCAGACGATTATGTGAAACGCATGGTTGTGAGTATTGTGCTAAAGTTGAGCAAAGAGATGCTGAAATAAATAGCAAGGCAGTCGCTCGCTTCGTTTTCGAAGGGAAAAATTTGGAGGACTGGCGTAGAGATCAGACACAAGATTCAAGCATTTCGGTTTTTCTTCGAGGCAAGGAGGAAGGAGTTCGCCCACCTCGCACAGGGTTTACTTCGAGAGATGTTTCTTCTCGGATTTACTGGTCGTACTGAGATGCCTTAATTTTGAAAGACGAGATTCTCTATAGGAAATGAGAAGCTCCAAACCTTAAATCCAACTTTCTTTAGCTTATTGTTCCTCGTAAACGGGTTAAGAAAGTCTTGCAGGAAGCACACGACTCTTCTTCCGGAGGACATTTTGGAATAAATAAGACTTTGGAAAAGATCCGTAAGCGTTTCTTCTAGGCTACCTGCAAACAGGACGTTAAAGAATGATGCAGAACTTGCAAGATCTGTATTTCTAAGAAGGGTCCCTTAGGTAAAGGGAAATCTCTTAAGATTTATAATATTGGAGTTCCCTTGGAGAGGGTTGATAGATATTCTTGGTCCTCTTCCGGCGACTAATATTGGAAATAGATTTTTGCTCGTCATCGTTGATTGCTTCACAAAATAGGTGGAAGCTTTCCCTCTGAAAAATTTTAAGGCAAAGACAGTAGCTGACGTTTTTGTTAACCAATTTGTTTCCAGACATGGGGTGCCTGTGGAAGTCCATACGGATCAAGGGAAAAATTTTGAATCGAAGTTTTTCTCGGAATTGATGAGACTTCTCGGAATTAGAAAAATAAGAACTACTCCACTTCATCCTCAATCTGATGGGCTGGTCGAACATCAACATCAAACAATAACAAATTATTTGGCAAAATTTGTTTCTGAAAACCAGAAAGATTGGGATCGTTAGATTCCCATGTTTCTTTTGGTTTATAGATCATCGAAGCACGAGTCTACCGGTATGACTCCTGCGGAGCTTTATTTCGCACGTGATCTTAGATTACCTTTGGATCTTTTGCGAGGAGGTCCTTCGAAACTTCAGGAAGAGGGGACATCTTCGGAAGGAAATTTTGTGGAAAATCTTCAAGCAAAGTTGGAAGAAATCCATTCTTGTGTTAGAGAAAGGATAAATTTAAAATCTTCTCAAATGAAAACACATTATGATCGAAAAACTAGGGAAGTTCTTTTTCAGGAGAGAGAAAGAGTCTGGTTCTACAATCCTCGTAGGGTTAAAGGTAAAGCTCCAAAATTGCAAGACGACTGGGAAGGCCCCTTTTTGGTGGTCAAGAAGTTAAGTGACGTTGTTTATTGCATTCAGAAAAGTTCCAGGCATAAAAAGAAGGTGGTTCATGCAAATAGGCTGGCTCCGTTTTTGAGGAGGAATTTTTAGAAATGTTGGGACAAATCGGAGTTCAAAAGCCCGTCTTGAGAAAGAATTATTTTTTTTTTTTGGAGGGAAGAGGAACTTGAATTTTTTAATTTTAACAATTTATTGCGGGAAATTTTTATTTTTCTTTTTCAGAAGCAAGGTCTTCCGTCTTGGAGAAGGTATTCCTGAGAGGATTCTTCGACAATTGTCTGGAAGACGTCGATAATGTAATCTTTCATAAGAAAAGAATTTAAGAAGACCGTCTCGCTCACGGTTTTCGACCGTGGTTTCCCGTGAGACTTTGGGCAAATGCCGAGACGGGGACAAGGATGCTCTTAGCGAGAGGGGTCCACGGGAAATTACCTCCCCCTTGTTCGAAGAGGAGCGGCGTCGGCAGCGGTTACAAGAAGCAACGGCAGGGTGGTTCACGGAGTCTTGGAAGCGGAATTTCTGAGTTTTCCCGAAGCTGGGGGGGGAAGGGAGCCTGGTTGGCTGCCTCCGAGAAGGGGACTCGAGGAGAAGGAATTAAGATCCCGTAAATGCAGAAGAACGGGAATGGAAGTGTGGCCCGGTAACCTGAAGCAGCAGCTCAGGGTAGGGCAGGAAATCACTCTGAAGTCCTGATGTCTGCAGGGAAACGTTTTACCGCTTGAAAACTGCCCTCCTCGATTGTCGGGACGACAATCTTGGTAGAGGGGGCAGTGTTACGATCGCGCTGGACGCACGATGCATTTCGATTCTCGGCTGCGCGGCGTCCTCCTTAGCAACCACGCTGTTTACGCGGACGCGCTCGTCAGATTTGATCCGGAGCTGTCAACCCGAACGGACGTACTTCGTTTCTTTGTCCGAAAACGTTCTGTATTTCAAGCTTTACATTAAAGAGTTTTGAAAGAGAGAAAACGTCTTTCTTATTTCGTGTGGGAGTGCGTGAGTGAGAGAGTGAAAGGCAGTTTTGCCGGGTGAACGCAACAATATACAGCTCTTTTATTCTCGAAGATTTGGACTAATAAACAAACTGAAACCTGGATGTTACAAGTCTGATGCGTGGAGACTATTCATCGATTCTTCTAACAGAAGCTTGAAAGCAGTGTTGCTGCACAATACTAATGTATGTGCCTCCATTCTTGTAGCGCACTCGGTAGTGATAAGAGAAGAGTACACAAACCTGAAAACAGTTCTTAAAAAAATTAAGTACAAAGAACATATAGTAGATGGCAAATTTCTAAAAATTCTCACCATATTATTGGGTCAACAATCAGGTTACACAAAAAATTCGTGCTTCCTATGTGAATGGGATAGTAGAGATCGAACCATTACATAAGAAAAGAATGGCCAACAATGACGTCTTTGCAACCTGAGTCTAAAAATATCATAAATAAACCATTAGTTGAGCCTTTAAAAGTTCTTCCACCTCTTCATATCAAATCAGAACTCATAAACTAAAAGTGAAAGTTCTAAATAAAAAAGGTGAATGCTACCAATACTTATAATACAAGAAAAATTTTCTAACATCTCTGATGCAAAATTGCGGGAAGAAATTTTCGATGGACTTCAAATGTTAAGAGACAACAATTTTGTCACCAAAATGAATGAAAATAAAAGAGCAGCACGACTAAGTTTCAAAAGTGTCATAGAAAATTTTCTAGAAAACCACAAGTCAAGATTACAGAGAAAGGGTGGCGGAAATGATGGAGAACTATAGAAAAGTAGATTGCTTAATGAATCTTAAGTTGTATTTCTTGGATTCTCATATTTATACTACTTCCCAGAAAATCTAGGTGATTATAGTGAAGAACAGGAAGAAAAATTTCATCAGGACATCAAGGAGATAAAGCATCAATATTAAGGCATATATAAGGCATTGGGATGTGAACATGATGGCTGATTTCTGCTGGACGCTCAAACGAGATGTCTCTGTAAAAAGGAAGAAACGTAAGAGAAAGCCATTGCACAAAACCTTTAAGAATAAAAGAGTTAGATACAATAGAAAAAGAGAGTAAATTTTCTACGCTATTCATTCACAGAAGCTCAGACTTGTCATACGTATTGAATTTTCCCCGGATAACATAGTTACGCAAACCTGCACGCTCTGGATTATACATTTATGACCCAAACTGCTTTTACAAAATGTTTTTTTGAGGTTAGGAAAAAATAAGCCAATTCAGCAATTCTGACCTTGAATTTCGATTCAGCGGGTCAAAATACATAAAAATAGATTAGTATGGTCCGCCGGACTAACATTAAAAAAAAATTTTTTTAAGGTTTGGAAAAAAATAAGCCAATTCAGCATATGTGACCTTGGATTTGGATTCAATGGGTCAAAATACATAAGGATAGACTAATCTGGTCCGCCGGACCACTTTTTTTGTGTGCCTGTGTAATTATTCCGAACTACGGCACCACCTCTAAATGGACTAAACTTTTTTGTAATGGCTTTTTATGTTTAAAGAGTAATGTAAATAATAATTTTAAATCGAGGAAAGTACAAAAAAAAAAATTTATAAACAAAAATGGTTTTAAAATGTGCCATAGTTTTCCGATTAATGTGGAATGAAATTCGTCCTCCCAGGGGTACACACACATAGGGAAGGGTGCAAGAGGATCCTGCGCTCCTCCTCGTGCGAACTTCTACCCAGGACACCCACCCCGTCGGTAGGGTGTACGGTGCGTACTTTGTTAAGAAATAATATGTCAGTTAAATCATAATTTATTATCAACAAAGTTACTTTTGCGCAATTCTACCCAGAGCACCCCTATCGACGGTGGTCGGAGTTGGTGCGGGAGGAGGGCCGAAGGCCATATACTCCCGTGTGTGTGTGTGTGTGTGTGTGTGTGTGTGCGTGCGTGTGTGTCAATTTATGTATATCGAACGCCGCGTTAATTCGTTTATAACCTTGATATATTAGAAAAAAGCGCTCTTTTGTCAAAGACTACCCTAAAGGTTTGTAAATTTTATTGTAAATTGTATACTATTTATATTTTGAGTTAAAATTTCGCCTTAGAGCATACTCATGTTGCTGCATTTCTTTTTTGTTTATAAGTTTTTTTTTGTACTTCCCCGACTAAAAATTGTTATTTACATTAACTATAAGAAGCCATTACAAAAAATTGCAACCCATTTAAAGGTGGAGCCGTGGAGGGGGGGTTCAGAATAATTACCTTATTATTTATTAACAATAATTAAATGTACATTAATTAAAAATGCTAATTTATTTTTAATTAAAAATCTGCCTTTTTTTTAAATTATATTTATAACAAAGTTATAGAAAACTGTTATCATAAAAAAATTTTATTTCTCTGTAACTCACCCATAAGTTCGGCAAATCCACCGACAGGTACACGGCAAGTACCCGTTACAAATTGCAGCAATCTAGCTCTCTTTTCGCTATCTGTTCTCGTCACAAACTAAAATACAAACAGCGCCTATTTAATATGTGACACTGAGCACAATTGTGATAAAGTCTTTGTGTGTGTTATTTTCCTCCAAAAATTATAAAATAGAAAATAAATCAAGTTTTTTCCATTTCTTCCAAAAAATACAGAAAAAAATCAATTTTTATAAATAAAAAGAAAACGGAAAAATATGGACTGAAATGAATAGCGAACAACTTATTGATGTTAAATATAAAATACATCTTAAAACCATTGACGTAAAAAATATAATAATATTAAAAGAACTCTTAAAAGAAAAAACTGGAAAAGACCATTTTTTCGAAAATTTCTAAAAATTTTTCCGGAAAACAAACATTAAGTTTGACATAATAATGTTAAGAATATCGCACCTGCCAAAACCACAAGATCTGTTTGCTGTTACGAGTATAGTGTCTATATATAGTATTGCGCTGCCAGTCTTCGACGTCTATTTCCTGCATACCGCAAAGCATAAGCTCCAATTCGCGTTCATCAAAGTACTTAAGCCACTCAAGCGGTACAACCGAATTAAAACCTTCCAAAAATGCCTTCGTTTGCTCCTCTATACCTCTCGTCATTCTCCACTCTGTCATCAATCTATCGAATATTCGTAAGTGAAAGCTCATTTTTTACGTATGTTTACATATAGAAAAACATTAGTATTAAATTGAAATTAACACATTCTATTTAACAATTGTTTTTTATTACATGTGCATTGAAAGTGATCCTTTTTGTCATTTTTTCGTGTAAAAAGTCGCCGATTTCTCACGGAATAGCTTTCTCGCACAAGTAACTCATTACTGCACCGTTTTATCCTCTCAAGATGGCGTGAATCGTGCAGAAAAATTTTCTGCATAACTACTTGTTTGATCATTTTTTTACATACCTTCGTCTTCGTTATCATACTCGCGTTGCACGGTATTTCGCGATACGCATATAGTAATTTACAGAATTATTGACATTTTTTTACCATCTCGTAACACGTGTATGATAATTCTCGTAGAATTACCAACGCTTTCCTTAACTTGTGAATTCGTAAGGATCCAAAGCACTCAAGGGATCACACTTCGACACACAAGTAACAAAAAACGGTGTGTGGGTCGGTTTTTTCCATTTGTGTGTAACGTACTATGGGAAACAGTCGATCTTCGCTTTTGTTACACAATGTATTATTATAGTGATCGGCAACAGATAAAAAAAAATGTATTGAGTAATGATAAATTGCGTTCAAGATTTTATTTTTTAAGATTTTGGTTCTTTAGTGACTTTCTAGTGAATGACGCAACGCATTAAAAATTTGTACAAAAAATCACAAATATAAGAGAATCATGAACAAAAATTCAGTAAATGAATTTATATGATATTTCCATTTTCACACCGGAATCGCATCAGGCGATGCATCCAGTTGTTTCACGAAATTCATTAATTTGCGATGGAATGTATGTAGTCAGCAATTGCTGACTAAGCAAGTGTACTAGCCAAAGACCCGTAAACGCGGGAAAATCTCTCTAGCAACAAGCTAAAAAAGCGGTGTATATAAGCATCGCGGACAGAAAACGAGCGGGGCTTACTGCGTATTAATCAAGCGACGAATCCATGTCGCTCATCGTAACATTTTATTATAATTACAATTAGTCATTTGTTGTAACATTTTATTATACTTAGTCATTTGCAGTTACGATATTTATATCAAAACGGGTTTATTAATATTGGAAAAGTGTAACTGAGTTTGAGTAACCAAATATAACTCTTTTCTACAACTCTCGGCGTGACCTCTACGGAACCTGATCCCAAGGAACCATCGGCAACGATCCCGTACCGTGTTCCATAATGAGGGGCACGACAATCTAATTAATCAATTTTCTCTTATTTCCATTTACATTATCATATATTCGAATCAATTGAATTTCGCCGTATTACCAAGCTGTCGACATGGCTTCCGTAACCTATACATCCTTGATTTTATCATTAAATATCTTTTTACAATGTTCGGCATAGTGCAATTATGAACGAATCATTAAGAAGTTGATGATTTCTACCTTCAGTACCTAATTTTTGAGTAAGAAATCCAGTTTTTGTGAGAATAAATAGTATTATTTCCGGTGACAAATCGCAAATCTGTCATAAAAGCTATATAAAAATTTCATTAAAAAAAATTTATTACTTGAGTATTTGGTCGATAACCTGATCTATAATTTATTGAGAAAATTTATCTCATATCCATATGAATAGTCTTCGTAAGTTTCATTCAATTCTACAGTTTTTTTATTTATAAAAGAACCATTACCCATTTTAATTACCTATGTTTGACCGGTTGAGAACGGTCTGGTCCAAATTTGGACCAGGCCTCTTATTTTTAAAACTATTAGTACGATTTTAATGAAATTTGATTTAAAAAATTTTTTTACATTATAGGGGAAGGTGGGGCACATTGTGACAGATTTCGTTTTTCCGGTCCTTCTTTTTGGTGTAAAAGAATATTCAAATTCTTATCAGTTGGTTAAGTTTCTCTTTCAACAAAGAACAATTAGTAATTTTTCCAAATTTTAATCTTTGCAAACAATTGAGAAATAGTTACTGTCACGTAGTACCCCATTTGTCACATACTGCCCCACGTATGGGATACTATGTGACAGGCATGAGGCAGTATGTGACAGGCCAAAGTTGGGTGTTTTAAGGGCGGAAAAAATCTTTCTAATATATTTCAAAAACATTTGAAGATTTATTATTGCACCTTCAACATTGATACAATATAAAACAAAAAATAAATGTTTTAAATTGTTCTAATGTTAAAAATAAAGCTTTCACTGATAGATATATGCTAATTTAGACTATAACTTTAACAGTCTAAGTTAAAAAAAATTAATATTATAACGAACTCGTATTAATATTTCTTTATATTGTGAATTTTTTATGATTTTTCTCAATCTAAATAAAATATATTAAAATAAAATATTAAAACATTAAAAAAAACACACATCCCGAATAATCGGTTTTTTTTAAGGGACGTCTGGTAACCCTAGCTTAATAATCAATGGTAAAAGAGAAAACATACACACATGCACGCACGCACGCACAATGATAAAAGAGCGAATAATTAATTGATAAACAAAAATAAGCATGTCACAATATGCCCCAAGGATTACTGTCACATACTGTCCCAAACATACCTTTGCCACTTAACTTCAGGTGGATAGTGATACGAGGCTTGCATTAATATGATTATAATCTTAAATAAAATGTTAAACATAATCTTAAAACAGGCCATGTATATTTGTGCCATCAAAAGACATGTATTTTTTTTTAAATTGCTTAGAAAAAAATGAACTTTAAGAATCTGGATTAATATTAGCCAGATTTTAATAAAAAACTTGTAAAAAATGATAACAAACTTTTACTTTTGTCAATTAAAAAAAACATGTTTGGTTTTCATGCGATACAAAAGGTTCGCACTTAACAAATAAAACTTTCGCCTAGGGATTCTCAAAGTAGAGTCTTTGCCCTTTAATTTAAAAAAAGTACATGTAATTTGGATGATTTTTCGCAAAGTTGCATCACTTTGAAGATTGTCTAAATATCGGTCAAAATTTTTGTCTCGTTTTTTTTTGGCGCCAGTGTATATACTGTATATTGATATGATGATAAATCGTTGTCATTCATGATATGATCGTTTTGTGAGAGTAATGAATAAATATTAAGAGATATATCTGTAAATCGTACGGTTAATAATTTCTTACAAGAAAAGTCTCGTAAATCCGATGAAAAATGCGCATTCGTAGTCGAATATATGCTTTGACGTTAGCAGATGAGTCAGCGGCGAGTTTCACGGCGATAGAAGAATGCGTGTTGTATAAATATCATTTTATATAAATTTTGTATTTATGTTATATAAATTGTATATTTTAAAGCACAAAAAATTGACAAATTACAAACCAAAGTTGACAAAAGTAATATAGAAAAAGAAGCTCTAGAAATTACAAAGCATGCAGTATCAGGAAGTTATATAGTAGCAAAAAATTTCACTATACTTTTAGTAAATTTTACTAAATTAATATAGTAAATTATCAATATATATAATAATTTTTTATTGCAAAAATATATAATTTTCTAAATAAGATGCTTAATACTACAAAATGCGTGATATCCGAACAAAATTACCTTTTTTAAAAAAAGGTTAAAAAAGGCACTAAGTGTGTGTATGTGCGCTCCTAAGAAAAAAAAATTATATTAGGTAAATTGTCTTACTGTCCTATTGTTTTATTGTTTTTTCTACACAAATAATGATATAAAATAAATGCGCCAGTTATAAGAACATTTATACAAAATTTATTTATTATAATTTTTTATTAAAATATTTAATAACAAACGGCTTGATGATCAAATTGAATGATTAAAACCAACTAACGAGATTATAGTGAAGCAAAAACTTGGCGTGCCCGGGTCGTTAAATCGCAATAAACCAGCAATGTTAAACAATAAAAATATGGAAATTATTTGTACAAATAAAATAATGAAAAAATGATAACCCATCAAAAATTTTACAAAGAAAATATGTCAAGTACATAAACGTATTCGAAAATGGGACAAGATTAATACAATTAGACAAGAATTTTATAAAATCTATTAAGAAATTATTAAAATTATTTGTACAAATAAAATAATAAAAATGATAACCCATCAAAAACATAAACACATTTAAAAATGGAATGAGATCAATTAGCCAAATATATTTGGTAAAAAGACTTAGAAAAATTTTATAAAATCTATCAAAAAATTAATTAAAAAATGTAAATGTTATCAATAATAACAGATAGTGAAGCAAAAACTGATAGATAGTAAAACAAAACCCACATTAATCGCATTCTTGTATATATACTTACTGATATCAATAACATAGTCTTGGAAATATTGAAAAAATGCGACTCGGACACGTCAAGTTTTTGCTTCACTATAATCCCGTTAGTTGATTTTAATCATTCAATTATTTGATTATCAAGCCGTTTATTATTAAATATTTTAATAAAAAATTATAATAAATAAATTTTGTATAAATATTCTTATGATTGGCGCATTTATTTTATATTATTTGTGTAGAGAAGACAATAAAACAATAGGACAGTAAGACAATTTATGTAATATAATAGTTTTTTTCTTAGGGACGCACATACACATACTTGGCGCCTTTTTTTACCTTTTTTAAAAAAAAGTAATTTTGTTTGGTTTAAATAACGCGCGTCTGTGATATCTAGTTATTAAAAAAATACAAAACAGTATTATAAAAATTTCTGTACCATTTAATTATTTTTTAAAATATTTAAGAAATTTTGTCCAAAAACAAAGTGGTGTTCCAAATTCAGTGCCTTTCTTCTAAATATAGATTTTTTAAGATTGTTATGTTTATTTCTAATCTTAAAAAAATTGCAACATTTAAAATAACAAATTCAATATGTCCAAACAATTTAAATATTGTCTTATTATATAGACCCAAACTTCTACTTTTTATGAAATTCCTTCGTAAACTTATTCTTACTTTTTACGTAAACTCATGTTAGTAGCATATATACAAAGTATTTACAAAAACATTTACATAATATGAACAAAATATGTAAAAAAATATTTATGCAAAATGTACAAATTACAAAATAGTAATTTTCTTATATATAATAAATTTAGAAACAATTTTGTTTGATGTACAAGTGCAAAGTGGAATAATCTTTTTGTTATATGTGTCAAAAGTCGCCCTTTTGTCGCCCACACAGGTTAATTTTTTCATACAAATATTTAATTCATTATTATAGTTTTTATCCTCTAATAGACAGCGTCAATCGTGCAGAAAAATTTTCCTGCATGACTTTTTGCATGTTTAATTTCTATTTATACCTTTAATTTTTGTTACCACACTCGCAGGCACGTAGAGAAAAGGCGCCGAATTTGAAACAGTTTCCTAAATTGAAACCTTTTTATTTCTTGGAAACTAGACATCGCACCGTACAAATACTGATAAAAATAATTTATTTGGTTAATTAAAGAAATAAAAATCCATATTTCATACATTCATGTCTTTTTCTACATAAAATCTGCTAAAAACAAAATCGTCAAAAGCGAGATTTTATTTGCACAATTTTCTCTTGCAATTTGCACAGTTCAAACAATAATGAGTGTATTATTGATAAGATAACCATTATTTCACATGTTTGTAGTTTCCTAAAAATGTTTTTTTTTCTCTTTTATATATATTTATTTCATAGTGCAGTTTTGAACATAAAGTTGCCGTGTATGCATAAACTGGAACACTTCGTGAGATTAGAAGTTTAGTAATGACAATTGTTACTACGCCGTAGTATAGCTAGCTTCTATGTGATCGTAACTTTAATATATAACCTATATGTATAATAAATATTTTGACACAAGATTTCACGATTTACATCGAGAGACAATAAAAGAGACAAAAAAGTGTGCCTGTTGAAAAATATACTTCTTAGCCGAACCTAACAGAATAATATAGAGTTTACAGAACTACATAATTTAGGTGAAATGTATAAGTCAATAAAATATAACATTAATACTTCGATCGTATACGAGTTCCAAATTAGGCGCCCATTTCGTCAGATGCCCTATTTGACATGTGTCACAAAAACATTAATCATTAAATAAATACGAAACAATGTTATAAAAATTGCTACATAATTTGATAGAAGATACTTTCTAATTTAAATTCGTGTTCTTAAAATGGTTTTTCTAACCATTATTCAAGAAGTATAGTCAAAAAACAAAGTGTTCCAAATTCGGTGCCTTTTCTCTAATCTCGCGATACACATACGGTAACTCTTACATAGTTGTCGACACTTTATTATCTCACGACACGCATGTGGTAACTCGCAAAATTACCAACCCGTAAACTTAATCTTGGCTAATTTGTTAATTCATGACTAAACATTGGATTATAAACACAATCAAAATGCTAAAATATGCATGTAAATATGCACAAAAAAGCCAAAATATGCTTTATAAAAAAAAAAAAAAAACTTAGTTTAAGATTTATATCTTATTGCTTTAACATCAAATTGAATCAACATAAATTATCTCATTAAATTGAACAAAAACATTTGGAAAATCAGTGAACCATAAGAGTCTAAAAATAAATAAAACATTTGTAGCTAATTAATTATAATTCTTATAACACACTATAATATAAACTACTGGACAAAATTAAACAAAAGTTTGAAGTAACGCCATGTTCGTAAAAGTTGAACAAAAAATCTGAATTTTTTATATGATGTAACCCAAAGTGTTGACTTGACTCCTGCAAAATCACTCCGCTGTGGGTCCAGTAGTTTCGAAGTTATGCTCCTCGAAGCAACTTCCGGTCAAAGTTGCAAGGTTGCAGTTTGGAAAGTACAGGACAATCTGATGCGCAAAACGAACCGGAAAAATTCGGAAATTGGCTACGCCAGTTCTGTAAGTGTCGCTCAAAGTGTCCCTGATGCGCCCTGATACTTTCATCCCTTTTCAACCCTGATTCGCGATCTCTTAAGACTGACAGTGGTGACAGCGTTTTGCGTCGCGTCCAACCGAGAACAACTCTAGCACCGCTCGGCTTTAAAACCATTAAATGTCGAAGGTCTCACCCTTTTATGATCTTTATCACCTCGCGAACACGGGTTGGACAGCCACCCCATAATCAGCACTTGCAGGTGCTTCCATGCGGCCGGAAAATTCGAAAATGAGTCGAATCGCACCCGTAAAGATCTCTGGCACTCCTTCCTAACCACACACGAAATCCATCCCTTTTAATCTCTACCTGCTACTCCTTCAGTCGGACAGCGATTCGCGGTTACGCTACGCTACAGGTTATCGCTTTAGGGCACGACTTGCATTTGAGATAAAAAAAATCCTTGTTCTCTTCCCAATCATTTTCTTTTCATCCCCTCTTTTTGTGTTAGGTTTCCTTCCCTTCCTAGATTTTCCCTATGTGCATCTTTCTTTGCTTTTATGCCTCTTCCAGTTGACTTTTCGTCTGCGTTCTGATTGCTTTGTTCCTGATTGCTTTTTTCGTTTCTCTTAAGAAACGCATTACTTTTCCGTGTAATCTCTGATTTCCTCCATATTTTTTGTTTTTTGTTGCTTGTGGGCCAGCAAAACATTATTAAAGCAAAACAAAGAAATTGTGAACACAAATTTATTGCTTTAATACGTCCGTACAAAAACACAAAGCAAATAAACAAAACATGACTCACAAAGCAAGGAAATGAGAAAACTGAATGTAAACAGAAACAAAACAAATGGTAACGAAAAAGCTAAAAACAAATTAAATTTTGACGCTCTCGTCCACCAAAACTACTCTCTTTTTTGCCGGCGGCATTCTAAATTAAACCTGCGCATGTAAACAAAGTCAATCAAAATATTGCCAACACTTCAAGAAAACAGTTCAGTTTGCTCCAAACGCTTCACTTGACTAGGTGACTTGTCAACAACTTTGTTCTTTTAATTTTTTCCTGTTAAAGATAAGGGCGATCTTCATTTCGGAAATGGGCCCAATCGCACTCGGAAAGATCTCTGGCACTCCTCCTTAACCACGCACGAAATCCACCTCTTTTAATCTCTACCTTCAACCATTTTCTGTTCTTCTAAGGGTTTGAAGTGTCGATAATATTTTGATTGACTTTACATGGGTAAGTTTGATTTAAAATTCCGTCAGTAAGAAGACCGGTTTCAGTGAAGCAAAGCGTCAGAATAGTGACGCTCAAAGAAATTGGCATGACAATGAGGAAGGTCGCGCGACGAGTAAGCAGGCCTCTGTCGGTGATCTCCCGAGTAGTTCAATGACACCGCGAGGACGGGACGTCACGTCCGCCGTCCAGGCCAGGGCAGAAAAAAGTGCACCACTGCTAGGGAGGACCGAGCAATGGTATACTCTATTCTGCAGGACCGGACAAAGACGACGCCGCAAGTTGCCGCCGAACACCAAGATGCAACTCATCAAACAATCTCCTCTAAAACCGTCCGGCGGCGACTGCACAAAGCCAATTTTAAGCCCAGGAAGCCTGCGCATGGTCAAGCCCTGAAACCTCAGGCACTGACGGCAGCGTGAGGATGTGGCGCCGACGATGTGAGCGCTTCAGACGTGAATGTGTGTACAAAGTCGTGCCGTTCGGGGATGATTCCGTCATGATGTGGGCTGGCATCAGGACGCACTCTCGCACTGCTCTTGTCTACATTCCACTGCCAGCGATGAACTCGGTTCGCTACGTCGAGGACATCATTACACTGCATGTGGTTCTAGTTATTGAACAAAAACCCGACGTCATCTTTCAGCAGGACAATGCCAAACCACAACCGCCGAGAATACCGTCTCCATATGAAGGCCGAGGGGATTCAAATCATGAAATGACCAGCATACAATCCTGAATCCCATAGAACACCTATGGGATGAGTTAGCTCGGCGAGTGGAAAAGATGCAGCAGCCCCCAATCAACCTGCACCAGCTGAAAGATGCCCTCCTGGAAAAGTGGGAGCGACTACCCCAGACCATCATCACCAAACTCATCAACAATGCGCCGGAGATGCCAAACTGTGCTAGATGTCCGTGCGGGCACACCCGTTACTAATTTCCTTTTTGGATTAATTCTTTGAGTTGGATTTGATCTTGCTCCGTTACTCTTTTGTTTTCATTTGTTTTTAGTTTTTATTATCATTTGTTTTGTTTTTGTTTACATTTCTTCATTTTTCTCATTTCATTGCTTTGTGAGTCATGTTTTGTTTATTTGCTGTTTTTTTGTACGGACGTATTAAAACAATAAATTTGTGTTCACAATTTCTTTGTTTTGCTTTAACAATGTTTTGCTGGCCCACAAAGAACAAAAAACAAAAAATATTGAAGGAATCAGAGATTACACAGAAAAGTAATGCGTTTCTTAAGAGAAACGAAAAAAGCAATCAGGAACAAACAGAACGCAGACAAAAAGGCAGCTGGAAGAGGCATAAAAGCAAAGAAAGATGCACATAAGGAAAATCTACAAAGGGAAAAAAACCTAACACAAAAAGGAGATGAAAAGAAAATTACTGGAGAGAGAACAAGAATTTTTTTTACCTCAAATGCAAGTCGTGCCCTAAAGCGATCACCTGTAGCGTAACGCAACCGCAAATCGCTGTCCGACTGAAAAAGTAACAGACAAAGATTAAAAAGGGTGGATTTCGTGCGTGGTTAGGAAGGAGTGCCAAAGATCTTTACGGATGCGATTCGACTCATTTCCGAATTTTCCGGCCGCATGGAAGCACCTGCAGGTACCGATTAGTGTTAGGGGTGGCTACCCAACACGCGCGGTGATAAGGATCATAAAAAAGTGAGACCTTCGACATTTAATGGTTTTAAAGACGAGCGGTGCTAGAGAGTTGTTCTCGGTTGGACGCGACGCAAAACGCTGTCACCACTGTCAGTCCTAAGGGGTTGCAAATCAGGGTTGACAAGGAATGAGAGTATCAAGACGCATCAGGGACACTTATAGAACTGGTTTAGCCGATTTCCGAATTTTTCCGGTTCGTTTTGCGCATCAGATTGTCCTGTACTTTCCTAACTGCAACCTTGCAACTTTTGTTTTTGACCGGGAGTTGCTTCGAGGAGCATAACTCTAAAACTACTGGACCCACAGCGGGGAGATTTTGCATAGGTCGAGTCGACACTTTAAGCTATATCATATAAAAAATTCAAATTTTTTGCTCAACTTTTACGAACATAGCGCTACTTCAAACTTTTGTTCCTTTAATTTTGTCCAGTAGTTTATTTTTCTCAAGTCGTCATACCCACTGGTTGGCGTGCATTTTACACACCTATTTCAAATTTCTATATTTGTAAAAGTTTAGCATTTTATAGAGAAATATGTACTTTAAATGAAAAACGTTTTATATGCAAAATGTTATAAACAGCTCATTATATGTATTTTGCATATTTGCATATGTAAAATACATATAATCCGATGTCTATTCATGACATTCAAAGACATCAGATCAAATATCGCGTCATATCAAGACCATATAAAGAAGTCGAACGCGATGATAGTGTCAGTAATAATGCAATGACCAGTGTCAGTAAAATTAGAATATAGAAATAAAAAAATAAAAACATTTTTTGTAAGAAAATCTGGGAGACATCTCCTCCAAGGGCGCTAGGGCATAGGCGGCAGCATGACGTAATGGCGAAGGGAGGGGGACGAAAGAAGAACGATGAGAGGCACGACACACGTAGTAGTGAGGACGATCGAGACGCACGCGGATACAGACAGTTCAGTCGGGAAATCAACTGTGACGGCTACGACAATAAAACACCTTTGTTTTGTAATTACACGATCCTGACAAATCACGCGTCCTGCCTCTTCTCTTTCACATTTTGTCTTACATATCAGAAGTGGGATTGAGAACGAACACGTGCCGAGTGAAGTTAGTGCGTAGTACGCAACACGTGTAACATGGGACGCCATGAATCTCGTGAAGATAAATCTCGTAGAAGTGCAAAACGGAAAAGGACACGTTCTCCTTCCGCATCATTTGAAGATGGGAGAGAATGCAGTGATAAACGTATCCGTCGATTGGAACGCATGGTGGAAAGCATAAGCCGAGTATCGCAGTCGAAAAGCTAGGGCATACAGCGAAGAGACGAACAGATGATTCCGCCGTTTGATCCATCGAAGAATAATTTAACGGTCGATAAATGGATCGAGCACGTGAACGACCTGGCGGAACAGTACGATTGGGAGGATCGAAATATAATGCGTTTGATCGCAACCCGGCTGAAAGGACACGCACGGCAATGGTACGACGCGCGGCCACGGCTGGCTATCACATGGACAGAGATGAAAAAGGCGTTGAAGCGGCAGTTCCGTAAGTCTGTTCCATTCGCGAAGTTGTTCCGGGAGACCGCAAATTACGAAAGTGCGCCCGGTCAAGCACTTGGCGATTACAGCTTCCAGAAACTGAATAAAATGCGTAAATTGAATATCGAAATACCCGACGAGTATCTCATCGACGCGGTAATTGACGGGGTCACAGATAAAGGCATTGCGAGAACAATTCGTTCCGCGCAGCACCGGAACGCGGACAGACTATATGCATATATGACGACGTTGGATTGCATTCCGGCGGGAAGTAGCAAAGGGAGGAATGTGTCGGGCGTCAGGCCCGACCAGCAAGACCAATCAGCAAAATCTTCGGAACGCGTAGGCAAAAATGACGAGAACGCTAAGCTGACGAACAATAACAGTACCGTAAAGGGCGATCGGGCCAGATCAAGGGGCAAGTGCTTCAATTGCGGAAAAGTCGGCCATATCGCGAAGGCGTGTCGCAAGCCACGTGTCGAGTGCGAACGCTGCCACTGTTTGGGCCACATTTCGGATCAGTGCCCGAAACAAAAGGACGCGAACGCGGTAAAGGCGGATATCGCGCGCAACTCGTACAAGCTGACGATGACTATAAATGGCCATAAGATTTCCGGATTGATTGACACGGAAAGTAGTAGCACGCTACTACGTGCGTCTATCGTCGAAGAGCACGACATGGCCGTAGTGACGACGCGGGAGGTCGTTTTGAGAGGTTTCGCAGAACACGATGACGAGCAATCAGTCGACGCGCTGTGAAATTAAAATTATAAGCGCGACAGCGTGGGTCGACGCCATTGTGGTGCCGGACGGCCATCTTATATACGACCTCATGGTCGGCCGTGATTTCCTCGACCAAGAGCACATCGTGTTTATTAAACGAGGCAGTAAGTTGACTCTAAGACAATTGACCATAACTAATATCGATAAAGGCGTCGACGTTAATTTCGCAATCGCGCAACACGATGACGGTGAGGGCAGACCACGCAAACAAGGAAATGAAACAGCGATGCGTAGCCCTAATTCACGAATTTCGTGACTGTGTCGTGTCGCTTTCCATGGAAGACTTAAGGAAGACCGACGCTGCGTCGCTGAGCATTCGATTTATGATGGACACGCCGATAGTCTATCGTCCTTATCGCCTGGCTGAGAGCAAAAAGCAAATTGTACGAAGAATAATACAAGAGTTACTGTCTGACGGTATTATTCGGGAGTCAAGTTTTCCCTATGCAAGTCCTATATTACTCGTGCGGAAAAAGAGTGACAAATACCGCATGTGCGTGGACTTTCAGTTACATGCGATCACGATCAAAGATAAGTATCCAATGCCGCTGATTGAAGAACAGATCGATAAGTTGGGAGGTAACAAGTATTTTACAGAACTGGATCTAGCATCCGGGTATTACTAGATACCAGTAGCAGCGGACTCGATTGAGAAGACGGCGTTCGTGACGCCTGAGGGCCACTATGAATTTTTGAGAATGCCGTTTTGTTTGACAAACGCGCCGGCAGTTTTTCAGAAGCTAATGGACAAGGTGTTGGGCGATCTGAACAACTCGATAGCTTTTCCTTACTTAGACGACGTGATCATCCCATCCATTGAGGAGGGCATGGCGCAACTGCGCCTCGTATTAGAGGCATTTCGTAAGCATAAGTTGACGTTAAAGCTGGAAAAATGTTCTTTCTTTGCAGAGTCTTTAGAATATTTAGATCGCGAAATCAGCGAGCAAGGAGTGCAACCTAGTCAGCGCAAAGTAGAAGCGTTATTGCACATGGAGAGATCCCAGACGGTAAAACAAGTGCGCGAATTTGTAGAATGGGCCAGTTATTTCAGAAAATTTATTAAACACTTTGCAACGATAACTGAGCCGCTAACAAGGCTCACCAGAAAGGACGTGCCCTGGACGTGGGAGGACGCACAGGAACAGGCAGTCCGTACGATCAAGGATAAGCTAACGACCCGACCGATCATGATAATATTTGATCCCAGCAGGCACACAGAAGTACACACGTGGTTGGCGTAGGTGCTATCCTGTTGCAGCGGGTCAACGGCAAATTGGCAGTGGTGGCTTACTACAGCAAACAAACCACCGCGGATCAACGATGCTACTACTCCTATGAGCTGGAGACGATGGCAGTGGTCCTAGCCTTGCGATACTTTCAAGTGTATCTGCTTGGCATAAAATTTAAGGTGGTGACAGATTGCAACGCATTACGATTGGCATTCTCGAAACGAGACCTATTACCCCAGATTGGCCGTTGGTGGCTTGAGGTACAAGAATACACGTTCGACGTGGAATATCGAGCCGGATCCAAAATGTCACATGCAGACGCGCTTAGCCGCAACCCGGCACCATTGATGGCGGGTGTTGCACAGGTAGACTTAACGGAGGGTGACTGGATCGTGGCGGCGCAGCTACAGGATGAACAGCTGCTGCGGATACGATCCTGTTAAGAAACAAGCCGACAGGAGAGACAAAACACTACTTTGATGAGTATTTACTTAAAGATAATAGGATACACAGAAAAGTCGACGACCAGACGACAGCATGGGTGGTACCGCAGAGCGCGCGAATGCAGATCTGCAGGTTGTGTCACGACGATGCAGGGCATCTGAGCATTAAAAAGACAATTGAACGTATTAAACGGAACTACTGGTTCGCGAAGATAAGACGATTCATGACAAAATATATAAGAGCGTGTCTGAGCTGCGCCTACTATAAGGACACCAGCGGGAAAAGACAGTGTAAATTAAATATCGTTGAAAAGATACTGGTGCCTTTCCACACGGTGCACATAGACCATGTTGGTCCATTTGAGACGAGCCTCAAGCGGAATAAGTTCTTGCTGGTACTGATCGACGCCTTCACCAAATTCGTGATAGTCGAACCGGTGAAGAGCCAGAAGACACGGTAAAGACGTTGACAAACTTAATTTATTTGTTTGAAGTTCCCACTAAGATCATAAGCGACAGAGGAATAGCCTATACGTCACGGACATTCCAAACGTTTTGCCATAGCTATGGCATGTCTTGAACGCTGCGGCCACCCCACGGGCTAACGGACAATGTAAGAGATACAATAAGACTATCGTACAAGCACTAGTCACGACGACGGCGGGATGAGACCCCCGGAACTGGGACGGGGTTATCAAACAGATCCAAAGTGCACTAAATACGGCACACAACAAAAGTATTGACACAACACCAATGAAAGCGTTGATTAGCTGCGAAACGAGGAGTGCCACAGAAACGTCGTTATTATCACAGATCCAGGAGCTCATTTCTGTACACGCCTACCGACGACTATCGGTTCGATAATTTACCGATGTCTGTCGCTTGCACAACCGACACGGACGGGTTGAACCTATTCCGTACATTGATCGTAACGACACCCATCGTTGCAAGCGACAGTCGTCAGTACGACTTTATCGAAAAGTACAGTCATAAGTAAAACCGAGTTGTCAGCCAATAGCATTGCAAATTGTAGATGGTCCTAACGTTTTCAAAAAAAGAGAATTCTTGAGTCATTAAATCAGGATACGTGTCATGTTACGTTAAGTGTTAATCATATATTTAGACTCGTAAATTTAGATTTACAGAATGTTATTATAAAATCAACGTTAATTTAGACTTAGGTTAAGGCACAAAGAAAGACGTAACGCAACAAAAGCGTGTGACATGCTGTTACGTTATATCCCAGATAGCACAAAATATTATCACAAATATTTATAAATATTTTACAAATTTATTTTCAATTAAAAAAATATTTTTTAAAGATTATATAATTATTTTCATAAACCATTTAGAAATTATACAAAAATTATTATGAACAATATATAGAATATATTTTTAAAATGTACTGAAAAATGTTTATGGTATATGAACTTGAAATATTTTTTATATTCTTTGATAATAATGGTATAAATATTTATTTTAAATATTTTCATTAATGTTTATCATAATTTTTTTTATACCTGACAAACTCGGACATAAAAATATGTACAAAATATTTATCATAAATATTTTTCCTTCTTATAAATATTTTATAAATATTTTGTGCTATCTTTTTGCTGCCGCTAATGAGTTATCTGAACATTGACGATTTATTTAGCAATAAAACTTTCTCCTATTCCGTTTTCTGGTTTTTATAGCAACATTTGATTTATTGATCTATTATTTTATTCTTCCGCTTGATCTTTTTGGCTACACGTATTTTTATTCAGTAATTGAAATAATTAGTTTTATTTATTGACATAATCATAAGTACGATATCAGTAGTATTTCGGTGACCGGAGAAGTATAATACTTTCTATGACGTTCACCTAAGTTACATTCCAAAACATCCTCTCCGAGGAAAATTGTACTTGATATAATTAGGATACATTACTTAATTGTATACTATATATTTCGAATATACTTTTCCTTTAAAAGAATGTTTTGGAATATAATCCTAAATTCAAGTTAAAAATATTGAATCCAAGTTACAAGTGTAACTTGGATAATAATGTTGAAAAGTTGTACGAATGATGAAATAAAATAAGATATCATTATGAAAACATGTATACATATGTTTCTAAGATATTTATAAGAAACATAAAAATAATTCTGTTAAAGAATCTTTTCCAGTTTCCTTGCCAGCATACTCAGATAGCACAGAGATTTTAAAAAAATTCAATTTTATATCCAATTATGAATTTTTTTTGAGATGCAAAAAGAATTATTTTTATATAAAAATATTCAAAAAGAGTTCATAATTGGTGACATACAATTGAGTTCTTTTTAAACTCTCTGTGCTATCTGGGTACACATTCACATTCGAGTCCTTTTTTATTTTATCATCATATCCAGTATAAAAGTTCTAAAAACAATTTGTACATGGTACTCAATAAAGTTTTATAGTAAGGTTTGGAATTCCTGCACAGAATTCTTTTAAAAAACTATATTTAAATAACATATTTATTATATGTCAGTACACACAATAAATACAAGGCAAATAATGTATACAAGATCTTGTGCGAATTTTTAATAATCTTATAAGTTATTTATATTAATTCTATACACTTTATACATTAATTAATATATGTATTGTGCAGTTAATGGTAAATTTATTAATATCTTTGTAAAGACATAATAAGAAGTAAATAACTCAAATATTCCTTACATATACGTATTATAATGTACGTTTATTGTTAAAAATTATAATATTGGGCTTTTTATTTTGTATTCACTTATTGTATTAACGTAAAATTTAATATAAAAAATTATTTTTCTTCTAGCAATCAATGTATTAATAGTGCTTAATAGCATTTTTAAAGTTTTAGTATTTAATTAAAGTAATATCTACATATAATAATATAAAAAAAAATATTTAGTATACATTTTTTACTCGTGTTTTTAATAATAGATTTCAAAATATTTTAGGTCGTTAGCGCATACACTTGGCACGTACGGGACACTATCGTTTTACTATAACCTTACTTATTTCGCGACCAATCAGACGGCTTAAAAGTTATCGGTAGACCATTATCGTCCCATACGGGGTACCTCGTTAAAAATTGTCGGTAGTTACCGACATTGTCGGTCGTGAACGACAGTTGTCAAAAAATCTTCGTCGTTATGTACTGTACAGAATAGCTTTTACGCTATGACACGTATCGGTCGATGCTGTTAACGACACCGACGACTGTCGGTAGGCGTGTACAGAATTGGGCTCCCAAGAGGTGCACTGGCTGGATCTAAACGAGATACGCACGGATATCAAATTTCACATTGACCAAGTACAGCAACGGCAGAAAGAATGGTACAATAAAACACGCCGGGAGGCAACAAAGTATAACTGATACGGATCACGAGTGACCCCGCGATGGGTAGCAGTAAAAAACTACACCCCAAGTTCATAGGACTATTCAAAGTACGCAAGGTACTCATCAACGACCGTTACGAGATCGAGGACTTACGAAAAGGACACAGACGAAGTCGAACGGTAACGGCCGCTAATCACATAAAACCATGGATTACAGTCCATGGCAAATGAGCGGTCCGCACACGTGTAACGGACTGGTTTTGAGAGTGCAACGGCACTGTCGAAATCAGAAACCACGAATTGAGATTGGTTAGTGCAATGGCACGGCCAAAATCAATAAATACGAACTGGAAGAGGAGCGCGACGGCGCTACCAAAACCAGTAAAGACGAACTGGAAGAGGAGCACGACGGTGCTACCGAAACAAGTAAAGACGAACTGGAAGAGAAGCACGACGGTGCTACCGAAACCAGTAAAGACGAACCAAATCTAGTTAGCGCAATAGCGTTGCTGGAATCGGTAATCTCGAACGGAGAAGATGACGCAACGGCGCTTCACAAAGCACTATAAGATGAACAGAGATAGCAACGGTTGCCTGAGGACAGACAACATGCAGGAAGGCCGAATGTAAGAAAATCTGGGAAATATCTCCTCCAGGGGCGCTAGGGCATAAGCGGCAGCATAACGTAATGGCGAAGGGAAGGGGACGAAAGAAGAACGATGAGAGGCACGACACACGTAGTAGTGAGGACGATCGAGACGCACGCGGATACAAACAGTTCAGTCGGGAAATCAACTGTGACGGCTACGACAATAAAACACCTTTGTTTTGTAATTACACGATCCTGATAAATCACGCGTCCTGCCTCTTCTCTTTCACGTTTTGTCTTACATTTTGTCATTTCAGTTTCGCCTCCCACAAACCTCTCGCCTTCCACCCTAAATTTCCCGCCTTTATCCCCTAGCATTTTCTATGCACTTGTAAGAACAAATAGTATGTGCAATTCATGCAGATCGGCTTTTTCCACTCGTGCGAATGAACTCGCCCATCTTCAGCTTATGCGTTCACTTTTCCGCATTTGTGCCAAAAAAGTCGACTTTCCACACTTGTTACACAATGTACTATTTTGACATTATTTGTGCTCAAGTATATATAAAACAATTAAATGTATTTTGTTGTAAACTGCCATTTTTAATTTTGCAATGTTAAAATTATATGCAAATTTAACGATCTCAAAAACCAATAAATTGTATTATTTAAAAATAAAAATCCGCTATGATAGATGTAAAATTTAGTTTCAAGATAGAATTGTAAAGAGCGACTTAAAAACAACAAAAAAATTACTTTTAAAATTTTATTCCCATTAGAAAACCTCACCATCCTCAAAGAGTTAAATATTTATTAAAAAAGTGCCTAAAGCACATAAATATTTATAGTTCAAGAACCAAAGCCTTAATTACAATTTTGTTATTCTCGATTTTCGTCTTATTATCATCAGCTAGAATCCACTCCTTACATTTTCTTCAATCTGTTACCAGTGTCATTTGAAGAGAACACAATATACATACGTACATATGTGTATGTATGTTTTGATAATAATAGTATTAAATACATTTAATTTGTGCGTGTGTTTGTGTGTGTGTGTGTGGTGTACATAATTTTCTTTTTATATAAATTCTTAAAATTACAATCACATATATTTCCGTTACAAAAGAGACATACCTGATGTATTCTTCTTTATTGTCTTCACCTACTCTAACTTTATCACCACCTTCTTTCAACTCGTGATGTATCACCTGACCGAGAATCTCGAAATCTACACTATAATATAATTCTAGGCCACATTCGTCGATGTTATTTTCTTTTATCCACACAAGGGATTTGTAAAACTCTGGATCGATAGATTCTATATCCTTCATCACTAATTTTTTATTTAACATGCGCTTATAAAATGGCATTGTAAATCCACTATATATAAATCGGCCATGATAAAGAGCCTAAAAAATTAAAGTAATTTATATAGTATAATTATATAATTTATGTATTTATAGATAAATTATATAGTAGAATTATAGTATATTAATATAATTTTTCATACATAATAAGATACTAAAAAAGTGAATTTTTGTCTATAAAATAAATACCCACCATTGCAATAAATCTTCCTATAAATTTAAAATATTGTAAATGATCAGGATTGACATACGATGCTGGATTTATTTGTAAACTATAATTGCTTTTGTTGGCATACTCAAATAGGCAATACATTGGATTTAAAACCTCGTGGCTTAATAAGAAGAACCATTCTCTGAAAATAAAAAAACTGTTCGATAACAACAAACAATAAACGCTATACAAATAAATTACTATAAGTTGGCGTAAAGAATAAATATATAGTTGTATGAAACAGTAGCTTTATGTAATGAAAAAACCAACATTGATACGTAATTCTCTCTCTCTCTCTCCTCTCTCACTCCTTCCACATTTTCTTTTCTCTTTTTCTATTAATAAGTTTCTCATTATATTTAAAAGATTTTCTATAAAAATCAAATTACTTTTTTTTTAACTGGAGTTATTAAGCTAAATTATTCTTTATCAGTAGTATCATATCATGAAATAACTTTGTTTCGGCAAAAATCAAATAGGAAATATATGAATATAAATCGGTAAATATAAAATTTTCGCAACAGACAAGTCCAAGATATCTTTTTTTTTCTTTTAAGTAATTCTTAAAATATTAAAAAAGCCTTTATTCTGTTATATGTCTGTAAAAAAATTGTCATATTTATATAATGATAAATGATGTGAAGAACTTTTTTGTTTCTTGAATTTGTACATCATACCTAGATACACCTCCATAATCCAGACCTTCTTCTCCTTTGAATATTATATACAATCGTCGTCTTAATGCAAAAGCCTCTGCGTTCATTATCTGATGATAAGAATCCTCGAACAATGTCTGTCGACTAACGCTAATCTTAATATGATTAGGCAGCGCGTTAGTCTGACACAAAAAACGGAACTGAGATAGTTTCCATCGGAATGACCTCTCGTACGCTCTCGGAACACGATATACACCTTTCGGGCTACAAAAGGACATATAACATTTATTATTTTACTGTGTAGCAGCTTGCCCTAAAAAATTTGTTTTTAATTTTAATAAAATTTCGATAAACTTGACGTTTCATTAATTTTAATAAAATTTTGATGAATATATGTATACAAACAAAATGTTATAATATTTCGTGGACATATTTTGTTACATGTGCGTGGAAAGTCGTCCCTTTCGTGTCCCTTTTTCATTCAGAAAATCACGATTTCTCACGAAATAGTTTTCTCACACAAGTAGTTCATTATTTTTACCGTTTTTGTCCTTCCAATAGATGGCACGAACCGTGCAGAAACTTTTCTGCATGTTTACCTCGTTTTTCATACGTTTGCCTTTGTTACTACACTAATGGGTAATTATTTACATTAATAATTTCTCACCGATATTGATAAACTTTAAATATGTTGTGAGGGTCATTATTCTGAACAACTTTTCCCTATATATGTTATTGCCGCTTGGCCTTAGTTTCTGAGTTATACATAAAAGTTATACACAAAAGTTTTTAATTTTCTGCTTCGATTTCATCAGTTTTCAAACGCAAAAAAAAACGCGCGGGCGGGGAGCAGGGGGAGAGGCTTCATCCCTCTGCTCTGCTCTGTAAGCATAGGGAGGTGTGGGTAGACCTCCCTCCGCATGGAAAGTCACTAACGTTGTTTTGCTCCGTGTGGTACAAAACATGCGTGGAGGAGTGCAGGGAGAGGGGTTTCCACGCTTTTCACGCCAAGATTTGTTTCCACATTGTTCTGCGCCACGGAGAATTCTGCTTTAATCAAAGTCTGTTCTGTGTTTACAGTTATTCTAGTTATCATCCTCGCTTCATCGTTTATTAAACTGTTATAAGAGTTATTCGATATAACAAATTACATATTTTGACGTGGTTTTATATTACAAAGTAAGGTTATATGAATTTTTGGATATTTGCAATAATTAAGATAAATTAATTTTTTAATGAACGCAAAGTAAGCCAAGCTTCTATTAATTGTATAAAATGTGGAAAGAAAATAAAATTTGATACAAAAATTTATTAACAAAAAAAGTATAATAAATACAATACGACACTTCTTCGCTGCCCCCTTTCCCGCATGCACGCGCGCGCGTGTGGTATGTGTGTGTGTGTGTGTGTGTTTGTGTGTGTGTGTGTGTGTGAGTGTGTGTGTGTTGTGTGGGGAGGCCACATCGAAGAAGTGTCGTATCGAATTTATTAAACTATTTTTGTTAATAAGTTTTTGTGTATAACTCAGAAACTAAGGCCGAGCGGCGATAACATGTACAGGGAAAAGTTGTTCAAAATAACGTTGTACTCCTGGTTTACTGTAGGGATTGCTGCCAGAGATCTCGCGAAGAAGGGATGGAGTCACTCACATCATGTATTTGTAATTAACAGTTTATTCTCTTCTCTGTTTACAATAATGCGGTTAGCCCACGAGTACCGTGGTTGGGACTTGAGTAGTGTTTTGCATCGGAGAAAGCATAGTGCCGTGTATCAAACTCGGATTGACCCGATTGACCCGTCCTTCGCTTTCTTTTGGTGCCTTATATATTCGATAATTTTGATAATTTCGCTGTAGAGAGAGATTTCGCCAATTGGTAATTCAGTTAATAGTCCGAACTTCCGCTTAGGCAGCAAATGCTATCTAAGGAGTGTTTCGCTAATTTTCAAACGGATTGCGCGGTACCTTGCGCAATGCGCTCAATGCTGATGCAGCTGTCCGACTTACGACAGCATGTAACTAAAACCTTTTACCGTTGTCAGTGTGTCACCCACAACATTCTTCCCCCCTGAAAAAGAAAGCAAAGGGATTGAGCTTTCGCTTCGCAAAATATATTCTTCGCAAAAATAGTTATATTGCGTCGTCGTATATCAAATTATTTACAAAATATGAGCTTTCTGCGCTTATAGATTATGATTATAATAATGCTACTTATTACGATTATCAATGTTGCTGATCAGGTATGCCACTGTTTCTAGTAGATTACTATTGTCCGTGTAAGGCGTTATATCGTTTAGGTTCTGACTTAACGTTATCAGTTCTTTGGGGTCCTTTATCACCTTTTGTAAGTGCACTACCAGCACGGTGTTTATTTTACTTCTTTCTTCTTAGCTGAGTCGCGAGGAGTTGTAGCTCGGCACGTGTGCAGTGATCTGTTGCGCATGGTTTATCCTGGTCCATAGCGTGACCAATTTTATGGTTAAAACGCATCCAAAGTCCAACGTTAATTTCCCCGATCAGTTTAAAGTGATTTTTCTCTTTTCTCATTTGTGCAAGTTCCTTGGCAGTATAAAATAGCCAAGCCTTTAGCTCTGCTAGTGTTACCCAGATTGTTTCGTTTGTCACGAGGTGTCAGGTTTCGCATTTTTGTCGTTCATTTCTATGTACGTCTGCACGCAAGGTGTTTTCATGCACGTGATATATGGATTGACCTTGGTCGCACGTGTATATATTACGTTCCCGTACACGTGTGCTTATCTCGCGTTCGTTCAACACGAGGTAGTGGTGATTTTTTTTATCGATACCCAGTGTCGCATGTGCAATTTTTGCTATCGTGAACACGTTGCTATGATCGTGTATAGGTAGCGGTATCACGTTAACAATTTCGTACTCTGGCTGAGTAATCATTGGAAATTTGAGAATCGTATACACAAAGGGTCGGAGTATGCGCTTGTTTTTACGTATTTTAGGATAATCCGCCAATTTTCAAGCTCTACTTTGAAAGAAAAATGTTTTTCTTTTGCTATCTATAGAGTAGCTTCGTCCAATTCTTTGATTATTTGATCGACGGGTAGTAAATGCGTCATAATCGTTGCATCCCGCGTGTATATGGGGTGCTCAATATCATCCACATCTCAATATCTCTGTCGCTGATTAGGTACCATTATTATGGCCTTGATGAGAGTTAAATACTCTTTGATTTCCTCCCGTAGTAGAGTGTCGGTTTGCTTCTGGTGGATTCGGCTCGAGATATTAGCCAGTAGATTCTCGTTGTAACTTAATGTTTGTTCGAGGTGCCCTATAATACTATTTATTATTTTCAATTTGTCTTTTATGGCGTGGTTGTTTACCCTCTGATTGTTTTGCAGCATTTTCATTTATTCTTCTATTCGTCTTGCATCTTCGGCATCCATGGTCCCAAATAAAGTTTTGCTTATGGTGCCAATGGTGTTTATTAATCCTTTGCTTCTGGGATGTTCATATATGGACATTAATCGTATCATTGTCGCCATGGCCTTCCTGCGTTCTTTGTGTAGTATTTTTAATGTATTTCGGCACATTCTCTGGGTATTTTCCGTCGTCTTCTCGCAGTATTCTTTCGCTTGTTGGATGTATTCTTGTAGTGCATGCCATCGATGGCTAAGGACTTCCTTGCAACGATAGTGTAATTTTATGCCTCTGTCGGATGTATCTACCGTTCGTGACGACAAAGAGAAGAATCCTGACGTATTTCTTTCTCCTCCGGTTAGTGACGTCGAGGGTGAGTATGAAAAGAATTTCTTCGACGAAATATTCGGCGGAATTGACGATGGCGTTGATGCTGTGGGGATTGTAACGACGGTTATGGATTCATCAGTGGTGCTTCCCGCGAGTGCTGAGTCCGATGCAGACTCTGTCCATAGTGCCGAGACTGTAATTCTGGCGGCATTCGCGTTCTTCAGACGAGGAGGTGCCTTTTCCGCCGTCGGAGAATTTAGTAAATTCCATACATCCATCCGAGGTGGAC
Source organism: Monomorium pharaonis (assembly GCF_013373865.1). Lineage (NCBI taxonomy): Eukaryota > Metazoa > Arthropoda > Insecta > Hymenoptera > Formicidae > Monomorium > Monomorium pharaonis. The sequence continues at coordinate 21,829,865 of NC_050473.1, read as the reverse complement.
GATTCGGTTTATCTGACCGACCACATCAATAACTTTGATTATGACGAATACATGCTCGCTAGTTTAAACGGTTCTTTGGTCCAAGAAGAAGGGAAATCGAACATCGAGAACGTCGATTAGTGTTCCTTAACCTTCCTCTTTTTGTACATATATTCATGTATACTTTTGTACAGCTAAATGTAATTTTAGTTATAGTGTGTAATGCTTATACTATATTTTGTGCATGGATTATCAGATGTTACGAACAGTTTTTCTGCCTTTTAGTGAGTTTTTTATTTTTCTTTTCTCTCTCCTTTATTCCCCTTTTTTTATGCTTTCATGAACGGCGTCAGTCTATTTGTGTGTACGCGCGTTGACGTCTTGCCCTTTTTTATTGTGTAATTCGCGTCTAAGTGTTTCTCGGTGACTACGCAGGACCCCGTACATTGCGCGTCTGATTTTTTGGATCCCACGCGACGTAAAGTTTCATCGTATAAAAGTACTTTATCTCCTATTTTATATTTTGTTTCTTCAGCAGTTTTATCATAGTATTCCTTGGTCCTCTATTTTTCTTCTTTAATTTTCTCCTTAGCAATCTGATTTGTTGCCCTCATTTTTTCCCGCAGTTCTTGCGTGTAATCTTCATAGTTGTACATAAAATTCGGGAATCTGGTTAGGGCCGTCGACAGTTCGGCCTGTCGTCCGAAAAGCCGTCTAGCTTGAACGAAGTGTATCCAGTCGCTAAGGAGGTAGTATTATACGTATGCATCGCATACAGGATCTATTTGTCTTAATCCGAATGATCTTTATTTATAAAGTGGCGTAGATACTCTGCTAACGTCCGGTGTGATCTCTCAAGGGTGCCATTATTTTCAGAGTGGTAACCAGTGATTTGGATTTTTTCTATTTTTAATAGTTCACATGCGTTTTTGAATATTTCACTTTTAAAATTTGTTCATTAATCCGTTAGAATACATTTAGGTGTACCGTATTCAAAGACAATTGTTGTTACAAATTCCTTGCTTACCGTGTTTGCATCTTGATATGGAATCGGCATCGCCTTGCTGAATTTTGTCAGGTGATCATGGAACGTTAGAAAATACTTGCTTCCATTTGCTGTTAGTGATCCCACGATGTTCAAAGCGCATTTCTCGAAGGGTCGGCTGAGAGTATCCGTAATTATTAACGGTACCTTATTTCTTCGAAACAATTTATTCTTTTGGTAGAGTTCGAATTTTTAAATACATTTTTCTACATCTGCCATTATTTCAGACCAGTTGTGTTTTAACCGCATTCTTTTTAGAGTTCTCTCGACCCCATAATGCCCTCTCGGAGGCGCATCATGATATTCATGTAAAATTTGTCGCTTTTCTTCTTACGTGTAGATTCGCACGTTTTCTTTATTTTTTCTTCGTCTCCCGTGTGTATTTGACGTTCTGTCTTTTTCTAACACGAGCATTTTATTAGCCGCCTCGATAATGTAAGCCTCCGTTTCACGTTGCGTCTCAATGCGTCGGCGTCCGCGTTCACGCGTCCGGCCTTGTGCACGATTTCATAATCGTATTTCTCTTGTTTTAAACGCCACCGGATTAATCTTGATCCAAGGTTGTTCACACTAAATAACCACACAAAAGTTTTGTTGTCAATGATGATTTTAAACTTAGTGCAGTATATGTATGGTCTGAAGTGTTTCACGGTCCATACTATAACTAGCAATTCTTTTTCTGTAATGCTATAGTTTTGTTTTGCGCTGTTTAGCACTCAACTCGCGTAGGTTATGGGCGGTCTTTGCATATCAGTCCTTGCGATAAGACGGATCCCACTGCCTAGTCGGAAGCATCCGTTGTTACGTTGAATTCTCTTGAGAAATCAGGATACTGGAGTACCGGCGCGGTCATTAGATTCTCTTTGAGAGTGGCGAACCCGATGTGTTTCTCTATGGACTGTACAGATTTTTCTGACTTATTTGTCAGCTCAGTTAGCGGCTTAGTTATCCTCGAAAATTCACTGATGAATTTTCGGTAATATCCGGCGAGGCCAATAAAGGATTGCATGTCTTTCAGCTTCTGAGGTGCTGGAAAATCCTTTATTGCCTGTAATTAGCAGAATCAGGAGAGATTTCCTCATCTGAAATTATGTGTCCCAGGTAATTCACTTCTTTTCGTAAAAACTCACATTTGTCCGGCAGCAGTTTTAGATTGGGAGGGTTTTCGTAGCACTGTAGCAACTTTTCTTTAAACGTTTATTATGGTCTTCCAGATTTGAACAATAAATAACTATATTGTCTAAATATACCAGTCATTTTAACCCTTTGCATTCCCGTGAGTACTGAGTTCATCAGCCTCTGGAATGTTGCAGGTGCATTTTTCAGACCGAATGGCATTCGATTAAACTCGTAATGCCCATACGGTGTGGAGAACGCAGTCTTTTGCTTATCACGTTCTGCCATAGGTATCTGGTGATATCCTGACGCTAAGTATAGCGTAGTAAAGTACTTGGTGTGTTCTAGTTGTTCCAAGATTTCCTCGATATTGGTCAATGGGATCGAATTGCCGATCGTTAGATCGTTTAATTTTCACGATGACTATCTGAACTCACGGTTTCCCGGTCGAGTCAACCATTTTGAGCACCACTAATAAGGGTGCATTTTATTCACTATTACTGGCTCTTATGCCATCCGTTAGCATCTGTTTTATTTGCTTATTTACTTCTTTGTGCTTGGTGGGGAGGCGATACGGCCGTACGTTTATCGATGCCGTGTCAGCTCGCGTGTTGATCTCATGTTGCACGGCGGCCGTGCATGACAGGGGTTCTCCGCTCAAATAAAAGACATCTTGATAGTCTTCGCATAAGCATAAGAGGGCCTGTCGCTCTTCTGGGTTGAGGTGCTACGTCCGTAATAATTGTCAGATCCGCTCCCTCCCAGAGAGATGAGTTGCTTTTTGGCTCGGTGGCCACGATATAAATGCGCATTTTCCGCGCTTAAGTCTTTTATCGTAACAACCGGTGTGTTAATCCGTACCCTCTTATCAGTGGTATTGATTGGGCATAAAAAATTTTTCGGTTTCACAAAACATCTGCCGATGTACACTCCTAGTGCTGGTTCCTAGACCCGTACGACTCCAGTTTTATTTCGATTAATTACGGCTCTTACGATCGTTTCGCTGCAAGATTTCAGCACGGTTGTTTGGTTCAATTTAAGTTTCAAAGTGGCGTCTCCTATTGTTAATTTCTTCTGGTTATAGTCGCAAGTCACCTGTTGTTTCCGTGGGAAACCTAATCCTAGAATACCGTCGTATTCCAGCAGAAAATCTTTTATCACGTATGGCGGATGTTTTATTTTATGATTGCTTGACGTCGCCTGTATCCTTCCTATCGTGTAGATCTTGTGGCCTGTTATCCTGACGAGAGCTATTCCTTGGCGTAAATTGGTTTCGCCTTTAAAATTTTTAACTTTTATCAATGAAAGTGTGACTCCGGAATCAAATAGCATATCGATTTTTTCTGATTTGATCTCTTGTATTGGAAGCGTGACTAAGTCAAGTCCGCTGTGCGTCTCACTTTACATACGTAATTTGATACGCGGCAGCAGTGTCCGTCGTGCTCGATCCAGATAGCACAGAGAGTTCAAAAAGAATTCATAATTGGTGACATACAATTGAGTTCTTTTTGAACTCTCTGTGTTATCTGGGGAGTCATCATCCGAGCTGTCGTCGCTACTCGCCGTATCGGCGTGCTTTATCATTTTGATGGCCTTATTCGTACATTTGCTGTCCTTTTCTATTTTCTTTTTTGGCTTTGTATCCTGGCCATCTCTCTTTTTAAGTCGACCACGCAGGGTCCAGCATTCGTTCCGACTATGACCCGTTTTCTTACAGTAATTGCATTGTAGTACTACTGTATTTACTCATGATCGCTCTTCCGGTCATGGTAATTCGAAATGGTAAGCGTACCTGCTGCTTCAGCAGTCTCGTCCATCGTGTCCGATCCTTCCGCACTTTCCGTATCGGATGGTCGATTATTCCGTTGGGCGTTTGGCACATCTTGCTTGTAGCTGCTGATACACGTGTTTGCCGCCTTGACTTTTTCTTCCGCGCTTGCTCCTGCGATTGCCTCTTGTAGCATATTATACCGTTGAGCTCAAACCAACAACTTTATTTTATCGTGTAGCTCTATTCGATAGTTGTAGAGGATTTGTTCTTTGATGCTCTCGAGTATCACTCTCTGCTGTTCCATAGTGTGATGTTTCCCTTTTTCCATGGGCTCGTATAATTCCATGGCAAAGTTTACTCGCCATCCAAATTTTTGGGCGGTCTTGTTCACCTTCTGTTTTAGGGAGTTGAATTTGAGTTGCAGATGGGCGGTGCTGCGTTTGCCTAGATATTCGTTTTCTAATTCCCTTTTAATTGGTCCTAATTTTCTATATCGCGGGTGGGAAGTCCATCATCGCTTTGCTCTTGAATTTTGTGTATAATATCGCGTCGAGCAGTGTGAATTCGTCCAAAGAGTATTTTTCATTGCGGTTCAGGTTAGAAGCTCACGTTCAGAAATTCTCGTACCCGATCCCTCGAATTCCGTTAATCTCATATTCCGTGCTTCTTTTAAGGTCAAATACTGCATATTAGTTCCGCGCTGGTGCCGCATGTCTCTGGGCGATCGCTCATAAAAAGGTTTAGCGCGTGGCTATAACGGTGCCTTGTATTTTTTGGCCATTTTCCTCGGCAGAGGATTTACTTCACAGTGCTGATTCTTTCCGACCGAGACCACCCGGAATAACTTTGTTCACTGATTCGACGCGGTTTCTCAGCGTTCTACATTCTTTCCAATAACGTAATCAAAAGATAGAACAACTAAAGAACAAAGTTGAAAGAGGAGAAATCGCGCGCGGTGCAATTTTCATCACATTTGTAAAAAAACGTATATTATAAATCAAATAATCGTTCGATTAAATAGTACATGCACGTGAAGTTGTCGTAGATCAGTGCAATCGAAACGAAGGAAACGCCAATGTTTCATTCATTTTGGATGCCGTTCGATAGTTAATTTACGTTCGATAGTTAAGATACGTCGATATAGGTCGCGTGGGCGAGTTGCCGGTTGCAGAGTTGGTAACGGAGTTCGCGAATCTCAAACAGTAAGTCATGGAGCATCATGTTTTCCATGGGGTGTATCGGCAGTCTATTTATTTGCGGCGCTGCCGGTGTTTTCGCTCGAATTTCGAAGCTCTTGTGCTTCTTCTTCGGATTCTTCCTGGATTATGCGGGGTGACGCATGTGGCGGAAAGCATGTCGACGGTCCAGCTACGTCTGTCCGCGTTGGTGAACATGTGTTCATATAGTCGGTCGTGCCATTATTTATTAAACTAAAGTCTGGTCCCTCTCGGAAACGCCCGTTCAATCGTTATATTTAGAAAGTTCGTTCGACTATCCAAAATTCGAATCACGTTATCAAATAATTCCGCATCTTGTACTACATTAAACGCGGTATCGATGTTAGTTTGCTTGGCGGACGTTTACGTTCAATTATTATATGCGCACGGTGAGTTCGTATTGCCATTTATTTCACGATATTTTGATATCGTATGTCACGTTGCGCTGGCATGTTTACATTTACGTGCAGTTTTTAGTTTGATAGCTATTCTAGCTATTTTTTACGGTAATTGCGGTTACCGGGGTCAATCGATATTTCGCTTCAATCGCTTTACAATTTGTTTTGTCCTACGCTTAATTTGCGTTACAATTTTATGTGTGTCGGACTTACATCAATATGGCAATAAGTTATATGGTGCGGCAATCAGCTGAGTCGTGGTAGATCTCGGCGTCGTTTCAAGTTTCGCTGTTATCGCTGACGCATTGTGTAAACTCTGGCGTGGCTGACTTCCTGACCTGTACCTCGAGCTGATTGCTCGGTGACGCTCGGTTTCTTTTGGATTTTCTTTTTGAGAGCAAATCTCACCGCTGCCATCACTGTTGTACACGCACCAACAAAAATGGTGTCCCGCGACGTTCAACGCGCGGTGATCACACACACACACGAGGCGGAATACGTGTTATTAGGCGCGCGGAGAAGCCGGGGAGATAAAAGAGGAGCTAAAAAAGTGAGGATCGCACCAGTGTTGCATCCTTCACCAACGCCGCACGTTGAAGAAAAATAAAGCTAAGATGAGTGAGAAGACGTGATACTGACTCGCCAGTGTTTAATATCCGTTTCACTCGCACACAATATTAATATCGCCTCTCGCTCGTCAATACCCATGCGTCGCGCTTTCCTTTTCCTTTAAGAGGCGGCTATCCAAGTGCACAAAGCGTCAACATTTATTCTATTAGCATGTCATTCATTACTTTATATTAAGTAAAGTAATGCAATTTAATTAAAAAAAACAAACAAGCAAATTTTTATTGAAATATTAATTATGTTATACATAAAAAGAAAAAAATGCATGTTTATCCTAATTAATTATTCATTCACTTATTATTGTATAATAATGCTCTTTTTTCATTCAGTAACAAATTTTCGTGTAAAATTATAACCATTGTTACGGATAATTTTTAGACCACTATAAGAATTTTTCATGCCCTCACAAAGGAGGATGTTAAAAAAGATCCGTTTTTTTATTACAAAAGGAACCTAAAATTTGAGTTCCATGGATATCTATGAGCCGTATAAGAAGTGGAAATAACAGTTTTTTTTTTGGAGACCTGTGGAAAGTGTCGAAAATCTATTAAATTAATTAAAAATTGCGTTTATCTGGAGGCAGTCGAATCTATGGCATGGAAAAATTTTCAGTCAAACTAGTTTCTGGTTAAATACTCATTCAACAGTTTTTGAGATCGCTAATAATGTTTCAATATCGGGATCCCGAAATTCAAAATGGCAAATTCAATATGGCGTGACAGAATATCAAATATCGTCACGAATATCACACTCAACCGAACCCAGAGACACAAACGAGGACGTGGAAGTTGTTATCTCAACTTTTTTAACTTTTTTCATTAAAAAATTTTTTCATTTTGTTTTTTTATTTTTTTTTGTTTATAATAATTAATGTTTTTATAATAATTATAAAAAACAAAAAAAAAACAAAATGAAAAATTTTTAACAAAAAAAGTTAAAAAAATGGAGACAATAATTACATCCTCGTTTGTGTCTCTGGATTCGGCTGAGTGTCGTATTCGTGACGATATTTGATATTCTGCCACGCCATATTGAATCTGTCATTTTGAATTTTGAGATCTTGATATTGAAACATTATTAGCGATCTCAAAAACTATTGGATAAGTATTTAACCAGAAGCTGGTTTGACTGAAAATTCTTTCATGCTACAGACTCGACTTGTCTCCGGATAGACACACAATTTTCAATCAATTTGACAGATTTTCAACACTTTCCACAGATCTCCAGAAAAAAAGACTGTCATTTCCACTTCTTATACATAGGCTCATGGATATCTATAGAACTCAAATTTTCCTTTTGTAGTTCCTTTTGTAATCGGAAAATCGACCTTTTTTAACATCCTCCTTTACAAATTAATTTCTTGCATTGTAAGTAAGCTTGCAAAATTAAATTTACAATAAAATGTAAATGTGATAAAAATAATGGTATTGATAAAAGATTATAAATTTTTGAACTTATTTTATTATTAGCCTTTTATTTAAATTAAAATATAATACTGAAAAAAAATAGGGAACACTTTTTGTATACCAAAAATTTAGGCTGTTTTCAAACCGCTGGAACTCAGCGAAAAATTATCGTAGAATCAAAACCCAAAAAGCGTTTTAAAGCTTGAAACTTCTTCTTTTAAATGCTTTTTAGTAATTTCAGTTATCTTTCTTTTCACCAACGTGACACATTGATGAAGCTTAACCCGTTAAAATGAAAATTTTTTATGCGAATTTGCTGCGCTGCATCTCGCGTAAAAAAATCATAGGGTATTTTTGTTACTTGCATCTTAGAGCGGAAACTTTTCCCTTTAATTTGAGTAGTTGTTCATTGCTGTACGATTTTTTTGACCGAGTTATTGAGATTTTAATAAAAAATGGTCATTTTGACTTTCATCGCTTGTTACTCCTGAACAAATCAACGTACAGCGCTCAGCAAAAAAGCGTTGGAAAGCTGAAAGTTTGCACTTTTGATTGCTGTTATCATTTTTTTCACAGATTTACTTTTTTTAACAACAAATGACGTTCAAAGATTACGTAAAAAATCGCATATTTTACGGTTTTATTTAATTCAAAGTACTGTTGTGAAGAAAGATCCAATCACATCGCTAAAACAAAGTTTTATAGTACAATTACTCCCCAGTAATAAACACTAACGTTCATGAAATAAAACATTTGTATTCCACGTGTTTATCATTCTTGAAATTGCTTAAAACGGTTTTTCAATAATTTTTCTACACCCTTTTAACAAAGTTACAAAGTCAACCTTACATTTTTGTTTAAAATGTCGCTTACCACCACGGCATTAGCGTTATCCAATGTGCACCACGTGGTGGATGCCGTTCGGATTGTGCACATCGCGCGCGCGCGCGCGCGTGTGTGTGTGTGTCTCACAGCAAAGTAAGGACCCTGCGATTTGTCATGCGCGCGCTCGCGGCTGTTCCTTGCGACTTCTTAAATGTCGTTTTATGTCGTTTCAAATGCGTTCAAATGTCTACGCGGCATTTTGAAAATTTCGTATACAAGCTCAACACTCTACGAGAATCGTCTGTGTGTTAAACATTTATTTCAAAGTCTCTTTGTACGTAAACATTACGACATGTATGTAAGTAGGTGCGTACTCGTATGACGACGTACCTCACGTATGACGACAACGAGATCAACGATTGCATCTGAACCAGTTGTTGTGCCTTTTTATAAAGTGGAAAAATTTCATGCTCATTGTGGGGCTAGATTAACGGCACTACAATCAGAGAGCTGGTAAAAACTCCTCCACAAATGACCTCTGCAGATTACATTCGCATACTGGAAGATGTCTTTCTTCCATCAGTACGCGCAATTTATTCCGTAGAGGACATGCCAGTTATTCGATTAGTGCAGGATAATTCTGGAGTCCACACTTCGCATGAAACACAGGCATGGTTTCGGAATCATCCGGAGATAAAGTTGCTTAACTGTCCTGCTCGTTCACCAGATCTAAATTTGATTAAAAATGTCTGGGTACAAATTGTTCAACGATGGAAACCAAGAAGCGACAGGACGGTAGCAGCGTTAGTCAATCAAGTAAAAGAAATCTGGGAAGAACTTCGGTTCCAACCAGATTTTCTTGCAAACTTGATTGATTCGATGTCTAATCGACTCAATCAAGTTATTGGCCGGACTAGATACTGGATGGATTATTGATGCTTCCGCAGCTAACACCACAATCGGACCCTTCAGGGCCAATAAAACTTTCACATCGCGAATAGAGACGTCTGTAAAGATGTCTCACGTGTTCGAAAGCCGGCTGGTCGGTATTTTCCGGCTGGTTAAAACATCGACGAGAGATTATTCACTAATAGTCACTCGTCGGTGGTAAAAGTAACATGTTAATTGTAATTTCATTACAAGTAACACAAATTATGTTTTAATTTATTATTTCTACATTTTTATATTTAATTGTAACTTTAATTCTACTTACAATGCAAGAAATTAATCTTATATTGAAAATTTGTAAGTGCATAAGAAACTCTTATAGTGAGTCTGAAAACTATCCGTAACAATGATTATAATTGCACACAAAAATTTGTTACAGAATAAAAACAAAGCATTATTACGCAATTATAAGTAAATCAATAATTAATTGAAATAAACGTGCATTTTTTTCTTTCTATGTATAACATAATTAATATTTTATTAAAAATGTGTTTTTTTTTTAAATTAAATTTTATCACTTTATATAATATAAAGTAATAAATGACATGCTAATAGAAATGTCGACGCTTCATGCACTCGGATAGCCGCCTCTTAAAAGAAAAAGAAAGCGCGACGCATGGGTATTGGCGAGCGAGAGGCGATATTAGTATCGAGTGCGAGTGAAACAGATATTGGACACCGGCGAGTCGGTATCACGTCTTCTCACTCATCTTAGCTTTATCTTTCTTCAACGTGCGGCATTAGCGAAGGATGCAATACCGGCGCGATCCCCACTTCTTTCGCTCCTCCCCCATCCCTCCTGCTCCTCCGCGCGCCCAGTAACACGTGCGGTGCTTCTTATGTATGCGTGATCACCGCACGCTAAACGTCGCGGGACATTATTTCTGCCGATGTGTGTATCCCTGGTTTGGAGTACTGTAGGGATCGCAGGCAGAGATCTCGCGAAGAAAGGATGGAGTCACTCACACCGTGTATTCGTAATTAACAGTTTATTCTCTTCTCCGTTTACAATAATGCGGTTAGCCCACGTCCCCACAAAGCAGAGTGCCGTGTGTCGAATTCGGATTGACCCGACTGTCCCATCTATCGCTTTCTTTTCGTGCCTTATATATTCGATAATTTTGATAATTTCGCTGTAAAGAGAGAGAATTTCGCCAATCGGTAATTCGGTTAATAGTCCAAACTTCCGCTTAGGCAGCAAATGCTGTCTAAAGAGTGTGTCGCTAATTTTCGAGCGGATTGCGCGGTACCTCGATGCTGATGCAGCTGTCCGACTTACGACAGCGTATAACTGACACCTTTTATCATTGTGAGTGTGTCACCCAACACAACAGTGACCTTGACAATATATTTAAAAGTCATTAAAATCGGTGAGAAATTGCTAATGTAAATAATTACCCACTAATGTATACAAATTCTCAAAGAATTACTGATGTTTTGTTGTTTTCCCTAACCTTAGGTCAATTCGTGTCACTCAATGATACTACACTAGCGTCATATCAAGATGTAAAAGAAGTCGAGTAATATTAGTGTCAGTAATAACATGATGAAAAGTCAATACATGATGATCAGTATCAGTAAAAATAAATGTCAAAAATCCAAAACACTATCTGAAAGTGACTTATACCTCCGTCCAAATTGCAAAAGAGACGACAAAGAATTAATTTATTTAAAACTATATAAAAATTTTTTTTATTTCCCCTGCCATCCCTTAGCCTTTGCTCTAAACTTTTCTCGCCTCCGTCATTTTCTAACACACTTGTAACAAGAAATGGTACATGCAAATCGTGAGAAGTTACCGAGAATTAGCTATTACCCATTCATAGGGTTGCCTTTGGCTCGTGTATCCATTCCTCGTACTTGTTACACAATATACTATTTCTACATTTAAAAAGGCTTCAAAAATGATGAAATGTGGTAGATATACGGGAGACTCAATCTCAGAATTATTAGTATGTGAAAAGTGAAAGTTGATGGAGGAGAAGTGAGAGTTTGTCGAGGAAGAAGCAGAGAACGAAGGGAGGACCAAACATTGGAGGGAAGTGTATGAAAGAAGGAGAAAAAGAAAATGTGTAAGAAATTCGGAGTAAGAGGCTGGAGGAAAGACGACGAGAAGAAGAATAACGAGAAGAAGGAGTAGTGGATATGAAGAGAAGACAGTGTGCAAAGAGGGCGCTGGAGTGTTCAAGCGGAAAAAGAAAGTAGAGAAGGTGCGGAGAGGCAGATAGCGGTAGAAGCGGTTGATGGAGCAGATTGCTGGCAGAGAATTTTGAAACGCAGCCGTGATGAAGTGGTAAGAGGAAAAGATCGAGGCAAGCGCACGAGCCGAGAAGAATGAAACTCCAATGGGGTGATAGAAACAACGAAAGGTGGAATCAAAGGAAGAAAGATGGCGGCATACGGTGGCAAGCGTGCTTGTTGATATGGATTGATATATCGGTAAGTCAATATATCGATGGAGTACTGTAAGGCGAAAGGATTGAAGAGTGGAATCGAGCACGCGGAGGTTAGGAAACAGAAAGAAGGCAGCAGTATAAGAGAGTAATTAGTGAAAATGGTGAAAGAATAAAAATAGAAGAGAAAGGAGAAAAGTGGAAACGGAGATAGAGATGGACAGCAGGGAGAAAAAAAGAACAGAGAAAGCGGAGGGAAAAGAGGAAGTGGCAGGAAGAGAAGAGAAGAGGGATCGTGTGGAGGAGTAAGTAAGCAAGAAGGGATCAGGAACGGAAGTGAAAAAAGAGACAGAAGGCAAAAAGGAGAAACGAAGAAGTGAGCAGAAGAGAAGAAGGAATATATAGAAGGATATAGAAGAAAGAGGAGAGACGGAGATCGGTGAGGGATGACGGTGACCTAAGAAAGAAGCAAGATGAAGGAGAAAAAGCAAGATAAGAAAACGAGATTTGGAGAAGAGTGTGATGAGAAAGAGGAAGGAGGAAAAGAAAGGATGAAAAAGACTGGAAAGAGCGACAAAGACAAGACATTTGAAGAGATAGAGAAGATGGGTGTAAGCACAGGAGAAGTGAGAAAGGTTCAAAAAAGAAGAAGAGAAGCAAGAACAGCAGCGGTTCAAAAGAAAAGAGGAGAAGCAGAAGAAACATGAGGAGGATGGATAGAGAGGACAGAACAGGAGAAGAGAAGAAAAGAGGAAAAGCTAGGGGAAGAGGGATTGTAGATAAGCGTGGATAGGAGGGAGGGAAAACAATTGTGAGGTTGCACAATAGTCAGGGCGCAAAGGGAAAAAAAAAAGTGATATTTTGTATTATTTATAATTTGGATGTAATGGAAAGCAGGAGGATGTAAAGGGTTTGATAGTCCCCCGCCCCTCAGAAAACCCTCTGACAACCCTCAGGGAGTCCGGAATAATCCATTATTATTATTACTATTTCGGCATTTAATAAAAAACAGATTTTAATTAAAAATTGAATAAAAATGTAATGAAATTTTAACAAAACATTATTAATACTCATAATTAAATTAAAGAAACGGGCAAATAAACTAATACTGGATTAATGTATTTAATTAAATATATTATCTCGATAAAAATTTGAAACAAGTAAATAAACGTTTCAATCTGTAGTCAGATCATTATCAAGATTAACGATACAAACATAAAACGCAGATACTTAATACAAACATAAACCGCAGATAATTAATACAAGAATTTAAGCAACATAAACCATAACAATTTTTTTTCAATTATAATAGAGGTAAAACGGTGTAGATAGCCAAGATCCGTAGATCAGAACGTCCAGTATTTTCTATAATAATAAATTAATGATATTTTTTTAAATTGTAATAAACTTTTGATGAAATTACAATAAAAAATATTTGGTAGTAACAAATTAACATTTTTTGCAAATTGTAACTATTAAAAAAATCGAAATTAAAATCGCTAATGTTTCATAATCATAAATTAACTTTTTTAAAAATTGTAATAAATATTTATTGAAAAAATTACATATTTCGTAATGATAAATGACACTTTATTGAAATAAATTATAATACAATTTTGAAAATTGCAACAAAGTCACACATATTCCTTAATAATATTGGGTGTACAAATAAGTTTCCGCCGTTTTTTATCAAAAATTGGGCATTTATTGTGAAAGAACGAAACCTTATGTTTTATTCGAAGTATTGTCCATCGCTTGCCACTACTTTTTCCCATCTTTTTGGCAGCATATGGATACCGCGTCGGAAGAATGCTTCATCTTTTGAGGCTTTCTACGAATCGACCCAATTTTCGGTATCTTCATATGATGTAAAGTGCTACTCAGACAGGCCATGCGTCATCGATCGAAACAAGTGGAAATCAGAAGGAGCAATGTCTGGTGAATACGGCGGGTGGGGTAAAACTTCCGAATTGAGTGTTTCCAAATAGGTTTTGACCGGCGCCGCAACAAGTGGACAAGCATTATCATGGAGCAGAATAACTTTGTCGTGTCTGGAGTAGTAGTGGGCGCGCTTTTCCTTGAGTGCTCGACTCAATCTCATCAATTGTGTTCAGTAGACAGCCCCAATAATGGTTTCGTTCGGTTTGAGCAACTCATAATACACGACACCAAGCTGATCCCACCAAATATACAACAAGAGTTTTTTTCCATAAATATTTGGCTTAGCTGTAGATGTTGAAGCATGATCAGATGGTCCCCATGATTTCTTCCTTTCTAGATTATCATAGTGGATTTATTTTTCATCGCCAGTGACTATACGGTGTAGAAAACCCTTTCGTTTATGCCTGGCAAACAGCATTTCACATGTGGAAAATCGGCGTTCAACGTTTCTCGGCGTCAATTCATATGGAATCCAATTTCCTTGTTTTAGAATCATTCCCAATGATTTTAACCAATATGAAATTGCTTGAGTCACTCCTTATGTAAGTGCAAGTTCTTCTTACGTTTGGCAAAAATCTTGATCTAATAATGCTTCCAATTCCGCGTCCTTCGTACACTTTCGGCCTTCCGCTACGTTCTTTGTCTTCAATGTCAAATTCACCGTTTTTAAACTTTTGAAACCACTCACGACAACTTCTCTCACTTAAGGCAGCCTTACCATGCTTCTACAAGCAATCGATGCGCCTCAGCTGCAGATTTCTTCAAATTGAAGAAGTAAATCAAAATTTCTCGCAAATGACGCTTATTCGACTCAAAACTCGACACTTTCGCACACAAAAGAATATATTATACTGATAAAAATTCACTAATATTTCAAAGTTATGTTGCTGACAAATGTCCAACCTTACGATAATGGCGTTTTACATCTGGCAATTCCCAGATAACACAGTGTCTTCTTAAAAAATTCATAAAGCAGTCTTCCTTTCTGAACAGTAATTCCTGAGGAATTCATAGAAGAATACTTTAAGAATAACGTAGAAAGTTACATGCACCATGATTCGAATTCCTCAGGACTTTTTAAAGTATTCATATAGAATTATTTGTTAGAATTCCTCAGAACTTCTTAAGGTATTCATATAGAATTACTTGTTGGAATTCCTCAGAACTTCTTAAAGTATTCATTAGGACTTCTCCAAGTAGATATCTCAAACGGAATTAAAAAATTTCTTTTCAAGATTTCTGATAAATGTTTCGATTTTTATAATATTGGAACGTTTCTCAGAAAAATTTAAAAAATAAAAATTCGGATTAATTTTGTAAGAGGAAAATTATATCATGTTTCAGCCAAGCCATAGTCGTACCTGTTACAGTTTAATTTCTGCATGTTTAATTTCTGTACCTAAAAAAACGGTCACCCATCCAAGTGTTAACCATCACCAATGTTACTTGACTTCGAAGACCGTACGCATCCTAACGCCCCGTGATGATCCTTAAACACTTCTTGTTTATGCATACATATTTGTTAATATATTGTTTTGTTAATTATATATAGCGTATTTCGTGTATAAAAGTATAAATTAGCATTTATTAAGCATATAATTATAAAAATGTAATTGACATCCAAACACTCGAGTAATTTCTGATGAATACTCAAAGTATTCCAAATAATAAATCGCGAGGTATTCATTGCAATGCACTCTTAAGGAATACTTCAATGTAAACTCATTGTGGCTAATTCCTCAAGAATTCTTTATGTATTCATTTTTCTACTTCTCCAAGTATTCACTAAAATGACTTCTTTAGGAATTTCTGTTCATCTCTGTGTTATCTGGATTTTAACCATAACTTACTGATGGGGGCAACTTTTGTCAAACGGCGGAAACTTATTTGTACATCTAATAAAATAACATTTTATTATAAATATAATTTTTGTGAAAGTGTAAAAATGTGTAGATACTCATTGTCAGTAATAATAAATTAACAATATTTTATTAAAATTAAAAAATTTTTTGTAAAATTTTAATAAAATTACTAGTCAAATGTTTCAAAAATTAACAAAATGTCTTTGAAATTTCATCAAAATTTTATTAGAATTTTTTTAATTAAAACAATGTATTTCGACATACTAACCCTTTAGGTGCACCTGGTCTCGGATCTTGAAATGTTGTCGTTCGAGTGTTGTGATCCACAAAATATCGAACTCCATCTTCCGTCAAGCGTATTTCCCAACCGTCCGGCAATGGTGGCTCATCCATTCCGGTTTCTTGGCCTTGCGTTCGAGGATCTTCCCATTGCGTGGTACGATTTTTATGATTTACATAATAAACTCTTCCTTCCGGTTGTTTTCGTTTCTCCCAACCGGCCGGTAATGGTCCCAGAGCATCGTCATCATCAACTATAGATGTTGATGGACCGGCAGCAGCTTGACTACCATGAGCCTATAATAATAATACAATCAATACAAAAATTTAACAAAGTCTACTCTATTGAAGGTAGACTTAAACTTTAAGTTAACATTTTTAACTAAATTAATATTTTCCTATTTTACAATAGAAGATTATTGACCAAATGTTAATCCGTAAACATTACATCCCAATTTAGGTCCCACACAAGAGCAAATTAGGATTTTGATTTTTTGAATCTCTATATCTTAATGAAATAAAACCAAATTTTAATCCAATTTCCTGAGAAATGCAATAGAATAACTTGCAAATTAAAAAGACAACATTTTTTGTAGTAAAAAATGACCAAAATCATAATAACTTTAGAAAAATCGCATTTTTTTCTAAAAAAAATCACTATATTCATTCTAATAAAAATATTTACACGAACCTAAAGAAAAATAGATATATTTAAAAAAAAATTATAAAAGTAATGTATTATGTTTAATTCTACATTGAACACAATTTCTCTTCCGTATTTATAAAAAAATCACAACTTCAAAAATTTATAAAAACGCACTTTGTATACGTCGTTTCCACTTTAGTGCAAATTTGCACCTATTCACTCTGTGCATATCTTGCAGGCAGCGCTATTGTTGCCTCTATTGTTGCAAGTGTTTAAAAGAATAGGTCACCAAATACACAGACTTTTAAAAGTATGAAAAGTATGAAAAATGCATGAAAACTATTAATATCGAGGTTTTTTTGCATTGACAATGTAAGTATATTTTTTTTACAAAGTGGGCATAAATTAAAAATGTCGACTGTCAAT
Source organism: Monomorium pharaonis (assembly GCF_013373865.1). Taxonomy (NCBI): domain Eukaryota; kingdom Metazoa; phylum Arthropoda; class Insecta; order Hymenoptera; family Formicidae; genus Monomorium; species Monomorium pharaonis. The sequence continues at coordinate 21,812,986 of NC_050473.1, read as the reverse complement.
CACGTACGCGGAAAAGCGATGATAAAACGCGCATTTCTTGGGTCTACACAACTTTTCTTATATATAAAAAACTCTATAAAAAAAAGATGCTTAACACTATAAAATGTGTGATATTCACATTAACAAACAAAATTACTTTTAAAAAAAGTTAAAGAAAAAGCGCTAAGTGTGTGTTTTTTTAAGGAAAATACGGAGTGAAAGGAGACTGAGGCGGAGGAAGAGAAGAGAGGAAGGGAAGGAAAAGATGGAAAGCAGGAAGAGTTGGAGGAGCTGTCAGAAGGAGAGAAGAGGTCCGGGAAGAGAAAGAAGAGAGTTCCAAGATAGAGCAGAAGAGAGGGAGAAAACCAATGAGCCCAATAAGCACAAAGGTAAGAGAGGAGACAAGCGAGGAATGGAATGAGAAAGGTAGGTGAACGGGAAAAAGATAGGAACAAGAAGACGGAAAAGGAGACAGAGAAGGTAGAAGAGAGAAGGAGGGGCAAACGGAAAACAAAGAGGGGGAGAAAAAGGATGAGGAGGAATACGAAAAGGAAGAAAGCAAGAGGATGGAAGAATGGTGGAGCTGGATTGAGAAGAAAGAGAGCAAATGAGATGAGGAGCAGAGAAGAAGGACCAGAAGAAAGAGAGAAGCGGGGGAGAGAGCCAGGAGAAAGGTGGAGGAGAGAGCGAAGATGGACAGTAAAAAAAGGAAAAAAGCGGCAAACAAGGAGAAGAGACAAAAGAAAAAGAGAAGAAGGGAGCTATGTAACGACCGTTTTTCCTACACGGACGCTCGCCGGGATCTAGGGTAGGAAAGGTCCTGAGGCAATGAATCGTACCCGACGGTGTACTTGGTTTCTTATAATTATATTTAAACAAATATTTACAGATATATTTACAATATGTACAGGATAGCTGACGTTTCGGCGTCAGCTGTTCGTGTGAATCCGCGGCGGTGTTCGGTGGTGAAGGCGGGGTACGCGGCGCGAGGTCGGGTAATATCCCGCTGTGCCGCGTGAGAGTTGCGAGACGCGGGAGCGCGCGGCGTGGTGGGCGCGGAGCCGTGTTCACGCGGAGCGCAGGTGATCGTGGATGCGCGGCCGATAATTTCCCGTCCCGTGTCGGAGATGACGTGTGTCTTAGGGAACGGCACCGGACCCCGAGAATACTCGGGAGAGACGGAGAACTCTCGATCTCTTGTGTCCGGGCCGTGTATTTAGAACGGAATGAGCTGCGGCCGAGACTGCCTCGGCGAAGGCGGAGAACACTCCACCCTCGACTGATGAGCTCAGGATAAGGATGTGAGTTGATCGTGGCCAAGAGCGCTTGGCGAAAGCGGAGACGCTCCACTCTACTGCTTGATCAAGGAGGACTTCTCGTCGTATCGGGCGGACAGGATTGCCGGAATACGGTCGAGAAGTGACTTGGTCCTCCACCGGAACGGCCTTTTATACCCGTCCGGGTGGAAGTTCGTAAGACTCCGAGAGCGCTCGGGTTCCTCCGTGCCCGATCTCCCTCCGCTGATCGAGTGAGCGGAGGGCCGGTGCGCGGATCATTGGAGATGATCTCATCTCCGATGAGAGACGTGTCTTTATGACGGGCCGGTGCCCGTATAGCGGCCCGACGGGTGTTCGGTCGGGCCGCGCGCGGACGATGGAAGCCGGCGGACGGGAGGTTCGTTACAGCTATGTGGACCGAGTGATGGAAAAGGTAGTGGATAAGAAAGGGTTAGATTAAGAAAAATGGAGACAAGAGAGGGGAGGCGGGAAGGTATGTGGTAATAACAGAGCTAGAAAAAGTAAAAGACAAGAAGATCTGGAGGAGGAAAGAAGTATGAGGGAAGAGTATGGGGATATGGGAAGTCTAAATGGATGAAGACCTTAGCCTAGAAGAAATAAGAATGAGGTAAAGGATGGTAGAAGCAGCAAGAGTTGAAAGAGCGAGATGGAGAAATGTGGTAGTAACAAATAAGGAATTGTGGGTAGATGGGAGAAGATGAAGGTGGGAAGGGAACGAAGGGGAAAGAGTGAGTAAATAAGTGAAGGGTGAAAAAAAGGCGGAGGGGAAGAACAAGAGGAGGAGATGTAGGAAGGGGGTGAAGAAAAAAAGGGTGAAGGGGAAGAGAGAGGTCGCGGTATAGAATAGAAAGAGAAAAGAGAATATTGTATTGTCTGATATACATTGATCATAATTTTATGTATAAGCAGGTGACAGAATGGTGAAAGATGGAAAGAGGGGAGAAGAGAGAGGAGAAAAGAGATGAAAGAGAGAAGGAGAGCACGAAGGATGTGAACTAAAAAGGAGGTCATAAAAGGAAGAAAGGCGGTGAAAAGGAGAAGTTAAGTAAGAAGCGAGAGTAGGGAAGGGAGAAGGATGTAAGGTCGCTTACAGGCAATATGGCCAGGTCGCGTAGCAGAAATTAAAGAGAGGAAAAGAACGTAAAAGACCGGTACAGGAAGATGGAAAAAGGTGGCTGGGAGCAAAAAAGATGGATTGGGAGAGGCTGGAACAAAAGGAGAGAATAAGGAGATGGTTCGAGAAAGAGAAAGAGGCAAGAAAGAAAAAGAGGGAAAGGTATATTAGTCAGAGAGGGATTGAAGATGATAACCAGGAAATGAGGGAAGACTGCGTAAAGATAATTTTGAAGAAGAGGAGAAGATTGAGGGTTTAATATAAGTAGAGAAAAGAGAGAGAGAAGAGAGAGAGAAAGAGAAAGAGAGAGAGAGAGATGTTATTTGTAAGGTCGCACAGGCCAGGTCGCGAAGAGATTAATAAGGGGGATTTATAAATATACGGTCGTAAATGTGATAATATGTAGTGGTACGGGGTATAGGAAGAGAGTGATAGAGGGTCAAGAAGGAAAGGGAGGTGTTAGTTGTGAGGCTGCAGATGGCCAGGGCGTGTAGAGCTAAAATGTTATTCTGTGCATAGAAGAGATGTATATTTTGATAAGACTGCAAACCTCAAGGGGGCGCAGTATAATAAATATCTATCTATTACAGGGTGTATACCCAAATTTTATTTAAAAAATTCCTGAATATTCCAAGTTTTCCTAGAATTTTTATATATAAATTCTAAATAAAACAACTTTTTAATAAACTTTAAAAATTTTTTTGTTATACAATAAACTCTTGATAATTGGCCGCACAACACTCTCCTTCACATGTACTTTTACACGCATGAACACGGTTTTCTTAGGCTCCCCCACTACGTCACTAAGCGCCGCGCGCCGCCTGCGGCCAAGCGAAACACTCCCCTCCGCACGTGTTGAGATTACTTTCGTTCGTGTTCTTGCGACATTATCAAAATAAACGCGTTTACAACTATGATTTTAAATTATGTAGTGTTTAACCCTTTAACGTTCAAATGTATAAGATTTTTTCGTAAATTTTGATGGCGTAGACTGTATAAAACCGACAAACTTTTTATCCAAGAGTACTTTTCTAGAAGGTTTTGAATGTGTTTTTTTTTAATACCGTCGAGAAAAATAAGTCAGGAACATTGAGTTTTTTAGCTTTTTAAAAAAAAGTTACGATCTTTTTGGTATTAAATTTTTTTAAAGTGGATTTTCTTTGTCGTAACGGGTTTGAATTAGTTTTGGAACTGCATAAAGCGTGCACTTTTTAGTTGTACTTAAAGATTATGCAGCGCAAAAATTTTTTTTTAATATGGCAGATCTAATATGGCAGTTTAAATGTCAGAAATTTTAGAAATCCTTATTTTATACAACTTTTTCTATTCAAACAATTGTAACTTGATTCACTAATGCATATAAATTACTTCGAAACGTTTGACTATATTAGTTTGTACCTTAAAAAGTAAAATCCACTATGGCACTTCCAATATGGCAGCTAGGATTGGCGGAAATACCGAAAAAACTAGTATTCATAATTTTTTCTATATTTTCGTGTACTAATGATGAGTGGAGAGAACAAAAGCAGCTATACTGTGCGAGCTACACTGTGTGTGTGTGTGTGTGTGTGTGTGTGTGTGTGTGTGTGTGTGTGTGTGTGTGTGTGTACATTTAATTCAGAAAATAATTATAAGAGAAAATTGACGGCATTACTGACTTCTAAATTATTTTTTGCCAATAACTTCATGTGAAAGTTACCGATTCTCATTGCGTGAAAATAGATTATTGAGAATCTTTTTTTGTTTTGTTTATCTCTTGTATTTTTTCATATTTTATTAATTTTTTAAGTAATTTTTTCTATTCTTACTTTTTAAATTCTTTAATTTTTTTTCGTTATAATTGAATCTAATAATTTTTTCGAAACATGTCTGACAAAAATATAAATTGCAATGTTTACAGAATTTTCATGTTCTTACTATACATGTTTTTGTTGAACAATATTTGTGAGCTAACTGGCTCGGTTTCGTATTCTTTCATATTCTTAAAGTAAAGTAAAAACAAGAAAATTATGTTAACATTGCAATTTATATTTTTGTAAGACATGTTTCGAAAATACTCATTACATTCAATTATAAAAAAAATTTTTTTAGTAAAAAATAGAAATATGAAAAATTATTTTAAAGATAAATATTTTAAAAATACAAAAAAATAAAACAAAAAAGATTCTCTATAATCATCCACCTCCACGTAATGAGAATAGATAATTCTAACATAAAGTCATTGGCAAATCATGATTTAGAAGTCAGTTATGTTGTTATATCCGGCAGAACCCCACAATTTCCCTTCGTCAGAGATTATATAGCATTACAAAAGAAATTCCGTTTCAACGGTCTCCGATAATTTTTTCATGCGCCTAGGATTAGTCTGTTAGAAACGTGATGACAAACATGGATGGACAAAACGACCAAGTTGATAATTTCAACTCCTTCTGAATATCAAGTCAACAAATAATAAATTCTAAACTTAGACATACAAAGATAAACTCATGTTCGAAGCAAGGTTTCATGTTTCTTCACAAAAAATAAGCAATAAAGAATCCAAACATTAGTGCAAAATAAATAACCGTTTCCTCCATCTGCAAACTATACCGCAGCACGTCTAGGGCGATAAAGAATTTGTTACCTTTTAAACTCGAAAAGAAGATAGACCAACGCGCTAGAGCGGATTCTTTTAATAAAATTAAAGGAAATGTGGGAAGAGACAGAGAGACTTTCGACAGATTACTCAACGTATGATTTGTCAAAAAGAAATAACGATTCCTCCAATAGCAAAACTTAGAATTCATCCATCGCATACTCATGTAAAGAGTTCTACCAATTAAAACCTTTGAACCACCTACGTCTCGATCCTCCTTCTGTAAGGCCCTATGTATAAAAATATCAAATTCTGAAGAGCAACACGCAGAGAGTCTGTCAAAACACACACACGCACGCACGCACATACAAACACACGCACGTACACAATGTACATAGTTGCTTTTGTACTTCCCAGTCATATCGATACACGGAAATATAAAAAAAACTACGAATTATACTAATTTTTCGATGTTTCCACCAATCCTAGCCGCCATATTGGATTTCACTTTTTAGGTTACAAATACAGTCAAATGTTTTTAAGTGATTAATGAGCATTAGTAAATCAAATTACGATTAAATAAGAAAAATTGTAAAAAATAAGGATTTCTAAAATTTCTGACATTTAAGCGGCCATATTAGATCCGTCATGCTAAAAAAATTTTGCGCTGCATAGTTTTCAAGTACAATTAAAAGGTGCATGCTTTATGCAGTTCCGATCTTAATCCAAATCCATTACAATAAAAAAAATCCACTTAAAAAAAAATTTTACACCAAAAAATCGTAACTTTTTTTAAAAAAAGCTCAATGTTCTTAACTTATTTATCAATTTTTCTCAGCGGCATTCGAAAGAGCACACTTGAAACCCTCTAGAAAAGTACTCCTAGATAAAAAGTTTGTCCGTTTTATACAGTCTGTTCGAAAGCGACGAAGCATTGAGAGTTACCATAGATGACAATAAAATGTCAGTAACGGTTAAAGTCGCTGAATTTATGAAGTACCGCGATCCCCCATTAAAGTCAAAATGGCGTCGAAAAGTGTACATGATATACACTTTTATATTTTAACTACACATAATTATGTACTTTAAAGTACAAATGTACTAATCTTATACCGCGTAACGGGGTAATGTGCTGTAAAAGAAAGAGTTGAAAGAAGAATCGGAATACAGGTTGCTGTGTTGATTTGTGTAAAAATCGCACAGAAAAAAAGAGCTCGTTTATTTCGCTTGCTAACAAGCAGCGATTGGAATAGCTACGATTAATTGGGTAAAAAAAGAGAATGTAATTTGTGAGGTAAACATTGTATATGTATTAATTAATTATTTAATTATTAGTATTTATTGTTTCTTTCTTGTTTGTAATGCATATTCGTAAAATGGATAAGTGTAGGTTTAAAATTGCCGCGTAATGGAGCCAAAATAGCGGACGATTGCAGTATTTTACGGGTGCGTTCGGGGAGATGCTATTAGCGCTACCAGCATCAATCTATTTTCATTACTCTTTAAAAATAGAACAAAGATAGACTGATGCCAATAGCGCTAATAGCATCTCCTCGAACGCATTCTATAAATCCAGTGACTTCAAGTAACGATTAGTAATTTTTGCAAAAGTTTTCAAGAATTACCATGTCGCGAGATAATTGTAGTTTGACACGAGTGTCAGAATGAAGATAAAGGTGTGACAAAAATTCACTACTAGTACTAAAAGTCTATAGTTTATGTTTACGTGTACTATAGATTTTCAGTACTAGCAGTAAATTTCGAAACGCAGTCACAGTGATCAATCGTGCGAGATTTGGAGGAAATAGTCGTGCAAGAATGATTATCGCAAGTTTTTTCCGCACGGTTATTGATGGAAAAATGAATTACTTGTGCGAAAATACGGCCCATGTACATTGCAGTTCAAAGAATTAGAATGCCTTTAAAAAATAAAATAAAAAATATTATTTCACCACTAAAATCTTGCTACGGACATATACGAAGGTAGTCCCAGAAGTACTCGACAACAAAGAAAACAAAAAATTTGGGAAAAAATATCTTCGTTTCTCAACATAATCTCCTTTTAGTTCGATACACTTTTCCCAGCGATGTTCAATCGTTTCGATACCCTGTTTATAATAAGAACTGTCTTCGCCTTCTTTGGAGCCGATTCTGCCCTTGCAGTCCGTTGTTTTGACTGTTCTTTTGTCTCAGGTGTAAAGTAATTAACCCATGTTTCACCCATGGTTATGAATCGACGCAAAAAACTCGACTTTATTACTGTGAAACATCGCCAAACACTCGACTGAAACATCCTTACGATGCTGTTTTTGTTCCACTATGAGCAAACGCGGCACGCATCTCCAAATTTTCATTCAATATGCGATGTATTGCACTTTTTGAAATGCCTACGATGTCTGCTAGCTTATGCATTTTCAGTCGACGGTCATCTAATATAATTTTATGGATCTTCTTCACCATTTCTAGCGTGGTCATCTCATTTGGTCGACCACTGCGATGTTCGTCTTGGCAGCTTGTACGGCCTCGTTTAAACTGTTATGAGTGACACACTCATAACGATAAGGTGTCAGTAACACGATGACGTAAGTCGGTCAGCTGCAGTCAGCATCGAGCGCATCGCGCGAGGTTTCGCGCAATCCGCTCGACAATTAGCGCAATGCTCCTTAGACAGCACTTGCTGTCTAAGCAATAATTTGGAATACTGACCGATTTACGCCCTCACGCAATCCTCCCCTTCTTTCGATCCAACTACCGAATTATCGGATATATAAACCGGCGAAAGAAGGTGAGGATCGGGTCAATCCGAAGTAGACAAACTAAGACTACACACGACACTCTGCTTTGCGGGGTCGTGTATCGCCGAGATAACTTATTGTAAACACACAACCACGACGCTCTGCCTTGCGGGGTCGTGGACAACAAGCTAATAGACGCGACACTCTGCCTTGCGGGGTCGCGATCTACCCATTGTAACTGAATACAAGAATAAAAGTGTTCGAGACAAATAACGGTGTATGTGACGAAATACCTTCCTCGCGAGATCTCTGGCAGCGATCCCAAAATCGTACTCACAACGAGGGGTACAACAGTGGTGGCAGCGGTGGGGATTTGCACTGCCAAAAGGAAGATCCTAGAGGAACCAAGCGTCACCGAGCAATCAGCTGTACAGGCCAGGAAGCCAGCCACGCCGGAGCGTACATAGCGCGTCAGCGATAAGAGTGAAACTCGAGACGACGCCGAGACCTACCGCGACAAGGTTCAGCTGATCGCCGCACCATGCAGCTCATCGTACTTATGTAAGTCCGACAAACATTAAATTGTAACGCGAAACGAGCGTAAGACGACATAAAACTGTAACGCGACTAAAGCGAAATATCGGTTGACCCCCGGTAACTGCAATTACCGTAAAAGAAATAGCTAAGACAGCTACTGTAATTCAAAAGCATACAAATGTAAACGCACTAGCGCAACGCGACATACGATACCGCAAAATAAAACGCGAACTCAGCACACGCGTTTATACTCAAACGTAAATGTCCGACCAAAACACTGATACAGCGCTTAACGTTGTTCAAGACGCGTTAGAAGAAATATTCGATAACGCGCTTCGACTTTTGAATAGTCGAGCAAATTCGCCAAATATCACGACTGAACGCGCGTTCCCGATACAGGGACCAGACTTTAGTCTAATAAACGACAATATGGACACACGTTCACCAACGCGGACAGACGTAGCGGGACCGTCGACACGCTCCCTACCACATGCGTCGCCTCGCGTAATCCGGGAAGAACCCGAAGAGGAAGCACAAGAGCTCCGTAATAATTTGAGTGAACAAAGCGGAAGTTCACCGACGGCGCCACAAATTCATAGGCGACCGATGCATCCCATGGAGAATATGATGCTCCATGACCTGCTATTCGAAATTCGCGAGCTTCGTTTCCAGCTTGGAAACCGACACGAAGCACAGCCGCCGCCGCGAGAAACGGCTAGAAATACGCGACAACCGACTAACCATGCGTTAGATCTGTCGTATGGGCACTCACCCCGAGATGCACGACATCGGCATGGGACCAACACTTACAATTTAAGCTTGAAAGAAGCGCGAAATATGATCCCCGAAATTAATGGAACTTCGAGGGAACGAGTACGAGAATTTTTAAACGCCAGCTCCTATGCGATGAAAAACATACATCCGTCGGACGAATTCATACTCCTCGACGCGATACTATGTACCAAATTCAAGGGCAAGGCGATGATGGATTTCCACACTCGCGATATAGAAAACTACGACCAGTTAAAAAGGGAATTAGAAAATGAATATCTGGGCAAGCGCAGCACCGCCCATTTGCAGCTCGAATTTAACTCCCTGAAACAAAAATCAAACGAAACCGCTCAAGAATTTGGACGAAGAGTAGACAACTTGGCCATGGAGTTATACGAATCCATGGAGGAAGGAAAAAACCATACAATAGAACAGCAGCGGGCGATACTTGAGAGCATCAAGGAACAAGCCCTTTACAACTACCAGATAGGGCTACACGAAGAAATAAAGCTATTAGTTCGAGCCCAACGGTACAACACGCTTCAAGAAACAATCGCAGGAGCCAGCGCAGAAGAAAAAGTTAAGAGGGCAAGCACGCGCCTCAACGGCAATAGGCGGGATATGCCAAATGCCCAACGCAATAACCGTGCTCCGACCATCCGTTGCGGAAAGTGCGGAAAAATCGGGCACGATGGAAGAGACTGCCGAAGCAGCAGATACGCCAACCGGTTCGAATTACCCCGACCGGAAGGACGACCACGAGTAAATACAGCAGTACAACAATGCAGTTACTGCAAGAAAACGGGCCACAGTCGAAACGACTGCTGGACCCTGCATGGACGACCTCCACCGAAAGACGAGGATCGCCCGGAAGCAAAGCCAAAAAGGAAAATAGAAAAGGACGCTAAACAGCGTACAAGTAAGGCCGTCAAAATGATAAAACATGCCGATACGGCAAGTAGCGACGAGAGCTCGGACGATGACTCGAGCACGACGGGCACCGCCGCCGCGTATCAAGTTACGCATGTAAAGCGAGACGCACACAAAGATAGCGGACTCGACTTAGTCACACTCTCAATACGAGAAACCAAATCAGGAAAAATCGACATGTTATTCGATTCCGGAGCCACACTCTCGTTAATAAAAGTAAAAAATTTAAAAGGCGAAACCAAAATTCGCCATTAAAGAATAGCCCTCGTCGGGATAACAGGCCACAAGGTCTACACCATAGGAAAAATACAGGCGACAATAGAGCTAGGCAAGCATAAGATAAAACATCCGATGTATGTAGTAAAGGATGATTTTCCGCTAGAATACGATGGCATCCTAGGATTAGATTTCCTACGAAAGCAACAAGTAACGTGCGATTATAACCAGAAAAAGTTAACAATAAGAGACGTTACTCTGAAATTCAAATCATATCAACAAACCGTGTTAAAACCTCGCAGCGAAACAATTGTAAGGGCCGTGACTAGTCGAAACAAAACTGGAGTCGTACGGGCCCAGCCCCAGGGGTTTACATTGGCAGATGCCTTGTAAAACCAAAAAATTTTTCATGTCCGATCAGTGTAATCAATACCACTGATAAGACAATACGGATCAACACACCGGTCGTTACTGTAGAGGATTTAAACGAGAAAAATCCTCACGAGATTTACACCGTGGTCGCTAAATCAAAAAACAAATCTCACCTCCCTCGGAAGGAGCGGATTTGACAAATGCTACGAACGCAACACCTCAACTCAGAGGAACGGCAGGCCCTCCTGCGCTTATGCGAAGATTATCAAGACGTCTTCCATCTGAGCGGAGAACCCCTGTCTTGCACGGCCGCCGTGCAACACGAGGTCCACACGCGCGCTGACACGGCACCGGTAAACGTACGGCCGTATCGCCTCCCCACCAAGCACAAGGAGGAAGTAAATAATCAAATGAAGCAAATGCTCACGGACGGAATAATCAGAGCAAGTACAAGTCAGTGGAATGCACCCTTATTAGTGGTTCCCAAAAAAGCTGACTCAAGCGGAAAACCGCGACTACGGATAGTCATCGACTTCCGAAAATTAAACGATCTAACGATCGGCGACTCGTTTCCATTGCCCAATATCGAAGAAATTTTGGACCAACTAGGAAACGCCAAGTATTTTACTACGCTAGATTTAGCGTCAGGGTATCACCAAATACCCATGGCAGAACGCGATAGGCAAAAGACAGCGTTCTCCACCCCATATGGACATTACGAATTTAATCGAATGCCATTTGGTTTAAAAAATGCACCTGTAACATTCCAGAGGCTGATGAACTCAGTTCTCACGGGAATGCAAGGGCTAAAATGCCTTGTATACTTAGACGATATAGTTATTTATGGCTCAAGTCTGGAAGACCATAATAAACGTCTAAAGGAAGTACTACAGCGCTTACGAAAAGCCAATTTAAAACTGCAGCCGGACAAATGTGAGTTCCTGCGGAAAGAAGTAAATTACCTGGGACACATAATCTCAGAAGAGGGAATCTCCCCTGATCCCGCCAAATTACAGGCGATAAAAGATTTCCCGGCACCTCAGAAGGTGAAAGACGTGCAATCTTTCATAGGGCTCGCCGGATATTACCAAAAGTTCATCAACGAATTTTCGAGGATAGCTAAGCCGCTAACTAAGCTGACAAAAAAGTCAGAAAAATTTGTATGGTCCACGGAGCAACAGATTGCTTTCGACATACTAAAAGAGAAGCTAATGACCGCACCGGTACTTCAGTATCCTGATTTCTCAAAAGAATTCAACGTAACAACGGACGCCTCCGACTACGCAGTGGAAGCCGTACTATCGCAAGGACCGATAGGCAAAGACCGCCCCATAGCATATGCGAGTCGAGTGCTAAACCGTGCAAAACAAAACTATAGCACAACAGAAAAAGAATTACTGGCTATAGTATGGGCCGTCAAGCATTTCAGACCGTACATATACGGCACTAAGTTTAAAATTATCACTGACCACAAGCCCCTTGTATGGCTATTCAGTGTGAACGACCCTGGATCGAGATTAATCCGGTGGCGTTTAAAATTGGAAGAATACGATTACGAAATCGTACATAAGGCCGGACGCGCAAACGCGAACGCCGATGCGTTAAGCCGCAACGTGAAACCAGAGGTTCACATTACGGAGACGGCTGATAAAATGCTCGCGTTAGACAAAGACGGAGAGCACAGTCAAATACACACGAGAGACGAAGAAAACGAAAATAATGAAACCGCGCAAAGCTACACAAAAGAAGAAAAACAAAAGGCCAAGAAATACTACAATAAAACTACTAAAGAAATAAGATACAAGATAGGAGATAAAATACTCCTGTATGATGAGGCTCTCCGCCGCGGGAGATGCAAAAAATTAGACGCGAAATGGACGGGACCCTACGTAATCACTGAAAAACACTCAGACGCAAATTATACAATAAAAAAGGGCAGGACGTCAACACGCGTACACGCAAATAGATTGAAACCGTTCATAGAAGCATAAGAATGAAAGAAAATAAAAATAAGTAAGGACAGACTCACCAGTACGTAGAGAAATCGCCAAGAAAGGGCCCAAATAAAAACACTATTCACTAATTAAAACTACACTAAACACTATAAAAGTATATATGGAAAAAGAGAAGTGCTAGTCGACTTTCTCAATATCCGGTTCCCCTCCTTCCTGGGGCAAGGCACCGTCCAAACTAATAATCAATCCAAAAATCTCTTCGTGACCCCACTCAAGGTCACTGATAAAATCGGCTAGAGAAGCCGAAGCGTCCACCTCGGATAGTTGCTCAGGCAAAGAAGACGCCTCCTCATCCGAAGATCGTGGCACCAAAACTACAGTCTCAGCACTATGAATAGAGTCTGAATCAGACTCAGCATCCGCGGGAAGCACCGTCGACAAATCCATAGCTGTCAAAACAGCAAAATCGTCGTCAACTACAAAAAAACTCATCGAAAAAATCATCTTCGTCATCACTCTCAATGTCACTAACGAGAGGAGAAAAAAATACGTCCGGATTCTCCTCTTCACCGTCACGAACGGTAGACGCGTCAGACAAAGGCTTTCGGAAACACATGACGCGAAACACAACGTAAAGACCGTAAAGACGACAAGAACTGACGGACGCGGACTGAAGAAAGTCGCATCAACGGCGATAGAATTAAATGTGATAATGAAATAAAAACCCGCATAAAATTACACTATCGTTGCAGGGGACTCCTCACGTGGAGCTGCACGAGAGTAGCGGAAACAAAAAACGCCATACCATGTAAAATTGAAAAATTTGCACACGAGCCAGGAATGTACTTTGAGAAGATCGGAAAACTACAATTAATAGAATCTACATGGAAAATAGTGATCAAGACTGACGTTATTAGCATCAGCCATCGATGGCACGCACTACAAGAGTACATCCAACGAGCGGAAGAATACTGCAAGAAAACAACAGGAAGCACCAACAGGATGTGCCAAAACACACTAACAATACTACGTAAAGAAAACGCGAAAGGCATGGCGACGATGATACGGCTAATGTCCATGTATGAACACCCTAGAAGCAAACGAGGATTAATAAACGCCATTGGCACTATAGGAAAAACCTTGTTCGGGACCATGGACTCCAAAGACGCAAGCAGAATAGAAGAGCAGATGAAAATGCTGCAAAACAATCAAAGGATAAATAACCACGTCATAAAAAATCAATTAAAGATAATAAACGGCACAATAGGGCACTTGAAATCCCTCGAGCAAACACTAAATTACAACGAAAATCTGCTGGCCAAAATTGCAAACAAAATCCGCCAAAAGCAAGCTGACACCCTACTACGAGAAGAAATCAATGAATACCTAACACTCATCAATGCAATAATAATGGATCTAACCAACGACATGGAGGACATCATCGAATACCTCACACACACACGGGATGCAACCATTATGACGCACCTACTGCCTGTCGATCAAATAATCCAGGAATTGGATGAAGCCACTCTACAGCTGGCAAAAGAAAAGCATTTCCCTTTCAAGGTGGAACTTGGAAACTGGCGAACCATCGTAAAATACGTAAAAACAAGCGCATATTTTAACAGCCCCTTCGTATATACGATCCTGAAATTTCCAATGATTACTCAACCAGAGTACGATATCGTCAACGTAATACCACTGCCTGTACACGAGCATGGCAACGTATTCACAATAGCGAAAATTACACACCCAACATTGGGAATTGACAAAGCTAATCGCCACTACCTCGTGTTAAAAGAACACGAACTAAGCACATGTGTACAGGAACGTGATACCTACACGTGCGACCAAGGTCAGCCTATCTACCATGTGCAAGAAAATGCACCTTGCGAAGTGCAAACTTACATAGAAATAACTGATAAAAAATGCGAAACCCGACACCTTGTAACAAACGAAACTATCTGGATAGCTCTAACAGAGCCAAGGGCTTGGATATTTTCGACGGCAAAAGAGCAGGAGATAACAATAACCTGCACGGATCAACAAGAAGAAAAGCATACCCTCAATCGATCGGGCAAAATAACAGTGAATGCTGGATGTTCCCTGACCTCAAGATTCGTCATATTACGAGCACCAGAACAAGAGATAACACACCAGATCGTAGCCCACGTGCCCGGCTACAATCTCTCGCGACTCCGCGAAGAGGATAAAAGAAGACTAAAACCAGTGTCGGTACCGCAGTTACAAAAAGTTATAAAAGACTCTAACGAACTAACGACACTCAGCCAAAGTTTGGACGAAATAACGTCTCAAACGAACATTACTAACTTTATAGAGACAATTGCATATCCAATGGGATCAGCAACACTAATAAGCATAGTAATCATTAGTATTGTAATTATTATTGTAATAGTTAATAAGCGTAGAAAAACTAAATTCATAAGCAATCCGATATACGAGGGCCCGATACAGCCTTAAGCTAACAGCGAAAATTCAGTCCCCTCATTTTCTTTTTATCAGGGAGGAGGGATGTTATGAGTGACACACTCATAACGATAAGGTGTCAGTAACACGATGACGTAAGTCGGTCAGCTGCAGTCAGCATCGAGCGCATCGCGCGAGGTTTCGCGCAATCCGCTCGACAATTAGCGCAATGCTCCTTAGACAGCACTTGCTGTCTAAGCAATAATTTGGAATACTGACCGATTTACGCCCTCACGCAATCCTCCCCTTCTTTCGATCCAACTACCGAATTATCGGATATATAAACCGGCGAAAGAAGGTGAGGATCGGGTCAATCCGAAGTAGACAAACTAAGACTACACACGACACTCTGCTTTGCGGGGTCGTGTATCGCCGAGATAACTTATTGTAAACACACAACCACGACGCTCTGCCTTGCGGGGTCGTGGACAACGAGCTAATAGACGCGACACTCTGCCTTGCGGGGTCGCGATCTACTCATTGTAACTGAATACAAGAATAAAAGTGTTCGAGACAAATAACGGTGTATGTGACGAAATACCTTCCTCGCGAGATCTCTGGCAGCGATCCCAAAATCGTACTCACAACGAGGGGTACAACAAAACTCTATCATCCAATATTTTACTGTTGTAAACGAAGGAGCAGATTCCTCCAGAGTAGAATGAGAGGGTGTCATTAGCGCACGATGCGATAGCGCACATCCCGATAGCACACATAAAGATTTAGTAAATTCCCGATAGCGTACATGCACACGTCCCGACATTGCACAGTAAAAAACATATTAGTCCAATAGCGCACAAAGTAAAAAGCGCATTATCCCAATAGCGTACATCCCGATAGCACACATCCCGATAGCGCACATCCCGATGTCGCACAATAAAAGACATATTATTATGGAAATAATTGCATCCCGATAGCGCACATCCCAATAGCGTGAGTGAATCTCAGATGCGCAAAGATCAAAATGGACACAGCAGACTGAATAAAACGGACACAGTAACAAACGAACACAGTGTCAATCAGACAGAAATAAATTCATGCAAAATTATCAATGAAATTTTATAGGTATGTAGTGTTTACTAAATGTAGTCGAATGTAAACAGAGAGGGGGAGAGGAGAGTGTGAGTGGACCTCGCTACGCGTAGAAAGTTGCAAACCCATGTGGTACACTATAAAGCATCGACACTTCTTCGCTGTGACCACACACACTCGCGCTATTAGGATATGCGCTATCGGGATGTGCGCTATCGGGATGTGCGCTATCAGAATATGCGTTATCAGAATATGCGCTATCGGAATGTGCACTATCGAGATGTGCGCGATCAGGATGTGTGCTATCGGGATAATACGGTTTTTACTTTGTGCGCTATTGGGATAATATGCCTCTTTCATTGTGTGATATCGGGACATGCGCTGTTGGGATGTGTGCTATCGGGATAATGCGCTTTTTACTATGTGCTATTGGGTTAATATGCCTTTTTTACTGTACAATATCGGGACGTGTACTATCGGAATGTGCGCTATTGCACCGCGCGCTCCCAGTAAAAGCTCTAGCTCGGCTTTGATATTGGTTGGACTGAGACCTTTCAAATGAAAGTATTGTATCACATAACGATGACCAATTTTTTCCACATTTCCAAATTCACTGAGAGTTCACTATTGATGGCTGTCAAACAAATACTAAATAACGTAGCGTCTTCAAACTTCACACTTAAGCTTTAGATTGGTATTTTCTACCATAGTAATGTTTTTAAACAACAACCGCCATTTATACGTCAGATCGGGTATTTGTGGGATTATCCTCGTATATACTTTTCTCAATTTTGTAGATGTAATATATCATTAAGTAATATAGTGATTAAAAAATTACATATATATAACTACACTGGAACCCCGCGTTAGCGGACTGTTCGGGGCTTTGGTCCGCTAACGCGGGGTTATCTCCTATTGCTTGGTTTCACTCCCACTCCGTGAAATACGCGACTGCATTGCTCATTGCTATCCCCACACACGCTACTCATGTGGGCCGAGTGCATATGGAGGGGATAGTTTCCGCTAACGCGGAGTACGCTAACGCGGGGTTCCAGTGTATAACAAATAAAAAATTGTTTATTTTTTTATTTTGTTCTTTGTATAGATTAATCAGTTTTGTTACCTGAGGATAAAGAAATCTTTGATTGCCTTGTTGGACGACATATTGTCTTTCGCCTTGCCAATGTTGAAAATGTTGTAATCTTTCTGTATTCGGCCTTTGCCACGTGGTGCTTCTTGTATTATGATCAACGTAATAAATTCTACCTCTCGGATCTCGACGAACTTCCCATCCAGGAGGTAAAGGTTGCGGTCTTTCCCAAGATGTGCTTCGGGTATTATGATCGACATAATATCTAATAAAAAGACAGATAAAAGATAACAAAAAAATTTTTTTACTTTTTTCAAAAATTACTATTTTTTACAAATATAAATATATTCTTCTACTAATGATTGCCTTAGTTTAAAAAATTTTCAAACTTATGAAACGTTTTAATTAAAAATTAATAAATAGTTTGTATAATAAAATTGATTAAACATTCATTAATTGAGTTAAGTGAATTAAACATTAAATTTGTAATACTAAATTATACATTATATCAACAATTATATAAATTTAAAAAATAATAGAAATAATTGTTTTTTATTCGTTAATCTCTATTTAACCTTTTAAAACATAAAATATTTTTGCTTGCTAATTTCAATAAAACTCTGTATCCAGAGATTTTTGGGGTCGCTGCTTACAAATCTAATGTCAGATTTTAAAAATTTATCAAAAAATGTTTTATACAAAAGTTTTACAGCATAAATGTTTCTATTTAACTATGCTGTTTATGTAAAAAAAAAACTTTCAAAAATTTATCCTTTATGCCTTTCTTATGTTAAATATTTATTGCATCAAAATTTCCATTTCAATAAAATTTGGCATAAATGTAGAGGAGGGCAATACACAAATTTAGAAAATTTTAATTGATGCTCAAAAATGATTCGAAGGGTTAAAACCACCCTTTAAAGGTTGAGACATTTTTTTATATATCTCGTAAATTTAACAAAACATCAAAAAATGTTTTATACAAAAGTTTTACAGTATAAATACCTCCATTTAACTACGCTGTTTATTTTTTGAAAAATTAATTAAAAACATTTTTTTATTAAAAAAATATTAAATACAATTGACTCTTATGTATCTCTCTCTCTAACATTTATAAAGTAATTATACTATCGTATACTACATATTATTTATCGATGTGTATATTATTTATGTTATAATACTATATATTTATATTAACTGCATTCCTGTATGTATTATTTTTTGTGACAGTTGCGCAATATTAGAGTAGTCACGTTGTTTTCACTCATTCTGTCTATGTCGCATTTTTACATTCATGTTTTATATTTGTTATGTCACGGTATGCATCATATATGAAATAGAAACCACGTATTAATAAAAGTTTTGTATCTATATTAATGATGTTACACGTCATTTTCATATCAGTATCAAGTGACATCTAACATGTACTTGATTATTCTGTTAAATTGTTTAAATTTTTAATCAAACAAAGCATAATGTTACACATAAATGTTGCAAATATTCTTAATATGTTAACTGTTCTATTTCAAATTATACATATTTCCCCAACGCCTATAAATGAAAGAGAATACAATTACATGAAGAGATACAGGATATTATAACAAATAATGTAGCATTTGTTGTACACACCGATACTGCTTTGGAGTTTCAAAATTATTGGGAAGTGGATTTAATTGATATAAAATTTGTAACAGATAAAGAGGAAGAATTTATAGAAAATGATAATGATAATTATGAAACTGATAATGAGAATAATTGTGAACCAGAAAACGAAATTTTAAATAGTAACTATAAGAAAATAAAAACCGTAAAATATGGGAAAAGTGGAAAAAAAGGCCGATACGTAGTATAAGATAATATAATTACTTCATAAATGCTAGATACATAAAAGTCAATTTTATTAAAAAATTTTTTTAATTAGAAAAACTTTTTTAAATAAATTTTTTAAATAAATTTATTAGAAAATTTTTGTATTAAAAATTTTTTTTAAATAAACAGCATAATTAAATGGAGGTATTTATACTGTGCAACTTTTGTATAAAACATTTTTTGATGTTCCGTTAAGTTCACGAGATATATCGAAAAAAAAGGCAAAAGTGTCTCAATATCTTTGAAGGGTGGTTTTAAACCTTTAAACCGTTTTTGAGCACCAACTAAAATTTTCTAAATTCATGTATTGGCCCCTTTACATTTGTGCCAAAATTTTTGTATAAAACATTTTTTGATATTTTGTTTAGTTTACGGTATATCAAGAAGAGGCAAAAACTCAATTTTTGGAAAGTTTTAACCTTTTAAACCGTTTATACCAACTAAAAATTTCTAAATTCATGTATTCACCCCTTTTACATTTTTGCCAAGTTTCATTAAAATTAAAATTTTTGGGCTCGCAAGGTTTCCTTGTTAGCTAAAACTAAGTCTAAAAGTGCAGTGCGGTTTATTCTACCCCAAGTGTAGGATTAGGGTTAATAACAAAATAATTATTTTGCATAAATGTTTTGTTTATTAAAAATATTAATGTTTTAATATTTTGAATAGTTTGTCAATATAGATAACCTCTTCTATTTATGATAGGATTATATTCTGAGACTTTGCAATAATCACACTTTTGTCCGTTTCAGGCTTTCTTTCTCACGATTTTAGACAAAAAAATATCACCATGTGATCCGCAAAAAAAAAACGGTATAACGCGGTTCTTAGCGATAATCATACTTGAATTTAGTTTCAACGCGTATTCCCGCATTTATACTAAAACCAAAAAACTATAAAAACACACATCGATTTTACTTGCTGGCCAAGCAAAAATCGACTTTTTTCCATCCTTCTTTATATTTACATAAACTTTATTAAATAAAAAATAATTTTTTAACACACAAATATAAGTTAATACAACACAAAAAATTATGCAATTTGCAATATCCACTTACATATATTTTTTAAAAGCAACTATGTGTTATCTCTATACTAATTAACTTATTGTTTTATTTATTATATTATTTTATACACAAAAACAATACTCCAGATATAATTGCAATAAATTAAATAGTTTAGATATTTTATACGTTATGCTAAAATAAAGAATAAAATATTTCAATCTATTGTTCATCTAATGTTCTTATAAAAAAAGCGCGCCAAGCTTTTCCCATTCACTTCTGTACTAAAATCCGTAACCAACATCTCCGAGATTTAGGTTCCGTTCCATCGACCAAAGAGCGTTGTTCGTTGAATGTGAGACAAGGATAGAATAATACCCAAGAACATTCGGGTGACGTTTCTGAACGCAGCCCTAACGTTATTTTAGTTCTCCAATTTCTCAATTGGTCGATAGTGGCGCGACACATCTTAGTTATCAGTCTGAAGTTAGCTACTGGCAATCCATACTTATATAGTCAAAGATCCAAACCAAATTACCTTTTTAAAAAAGGTAAAAAAAAACGCGCCAAGTGTGTGGTTTTTCTTTAAGAAAAAAAATCACAAAATCTAAGAATACTTTTGATAAATTCAACCTAAGTAATATTTTTTATAATGAAAAAAATCACAAATCCAAGATAAAACTTTTGATCAAATTCAACCCAAGTAATATACATTACTGAAATGATATAACTTTGATTATTAAAGTGACAATTATTTTAAATAAAAAATTATCGTATTTACACACACAAATTTCTTTACAAAAATAATGATATGTAAATATTTTGCGCCAATTAAGAATAAACATTACAAAATAAGAGTATTAAGTTTTTTCTCTACAAAAATAATATGAAGAAAAATGCGCCAATCTATAATAACAGATGTTTATTCTTTGGCTGGCATTCATAGTTTGATTTTTCATTAACAATGAATACGATGGTATTCTAGAATTAGATTTCCTACGGAAACAAGAGGTAACTTGCGATTGATTATAACCAGAGAAAATTAACAACAGGAGATGCCACCCTGAAACGTAAATCAAACCAGAAAATTGTCCTGAAACCTCGCAGCGACACGATCGTAAAAGCCGTGACTAATCAAAATAAAACCGGAATCGTACGGGCCTAGGAACCAGTACCAGGAGTGTACATCGGCAGATGCTTCGTAAAACCAAAAAACTTTTCATGTCAATCAGTGTAATCAATATCACTGATAAGACGGATCAACACACCAGTCGTTACAATACAGGATTTAAGCGAGAAAAATGCGCACAAGATTTACACCGTGGTCATCGAGTCTCTCACATCCCCAAGAGGAACGCATCTGACAATTATTATGAATGCAGCACCTGAACCCAGAGGAGAGGCAGGGCCTCCTGCGCTTATGCGAAGACTATCAAGACGTCTATTTGAGCGGAGAATCCCTGTCATGCACGACCGCCATGAGATCAACACGCGAGGTGACACGACACCGATAAACGTACGGCCGTATCGTACAAAAAAGAAGTAAATAAGCAAATCAAACAGATGCTAACGGATGGCATAAAAACCAGTAATAGTGAGTAAAATGCACTCTTATTAGTGGTGCCATAAATGGCTGACCCGACCGGGAAATCGCGAGTCCGAATAGTCATCGTAAAAATTAAACGATCTAACGATCGGCGATTCGTTCCCATTGACCAATATCGAGGAAATCTTGGATCAACTAGGACACGCTAAGTACTTTACGCTAGATTTAGCGTTAGGGTTACCAGATACCCATGGCAGAACGTGATGAGCAAAAGATCGCGTTCTCCACACCGTATGGACGTTACGAGTTTAATCGAATGCCATTCGGCCTAAAAAATACATCTGCAACATTCCAGAGGCTCAGCACTCACGGAAATGCAAAGGACTAAAATGCCTGGTATACTTAGACAATATAGTTATTTATGGTTCAAGTCTGGAAGACCATAATAAATGTCTAAAGAAAGTGCTACAGTGCTTACGGAAACCCAATCTGAAACTGCAGCCGGACAAATGTGAGTTCCTACGGAAAGAAGTGAAGTTAGCTGGGACACATAATCTCAGATGAGGGAATTTCCCCTGATGCTGCAAATTACGGGCAATGAAGGATTTCTCAGCACCTCAGAAAGTAAAAGACGTGCAATCTTTCATAAGCCTCGGCGGATATTATCATCAATGAATTTTCGAGGATAACTAAGCCGCTAACTGAGCAGACAAAGAAGTTAGAAAAATTTGTATGGTCCACAAAGCAACACATCGCGTTCGACACTCTCAAAGAGAAATTAATGATTGCGCCGGTACTCCAGTATCCTGATTTCTCAAGAGAATTCAACATAACAACGGATGCTTCCGACTATGCAGAGAAGTAGTCTTACGCAAGGACCGATATGCAAAGACCGCCCCATAGCCCACGCGAGTCGAATGCTAAACCGCGCAGAACAAAACTATAGCATCACAGAAAAGGAATTACTGGTTATAGTATGGGCCGTGAAACACTTCAGACCATACATATACGGCACTAATTTCAAAATCATCATTGACTGCAACCCCTTATGTTGCTATTCAGTGTGAACAACCCTGGATCTAGATTAATCCGGTGGCATTTAAAATTAGAAGAATACTATTATGAAATTGTGCACAAAGCCGGATGCGCGAATGCAAACGCCAATGCATTGAGCTGCAACGTGAAACCGGGAGCCCACATTACCGAGACAATTGATAAAATACTCGTTTTAGAAAAAGACAGAAAACACAGACCAAATACACACGGGATACGAAGAAAAAATAAAGAGAATGTGCAAATCTACACGGAAAAGGAAAAGCGGCAACTTCTACACGAATACCATGATGCACCTACGAGAGGGTATCAAAAGGTCGACAGAACCTTAAAAAGAATGCGGTTGAAACACAACTGGCCCGGAATAACGGCAGACATAGAAAAATATATTAAAAAATGCAAACTCTGCCAAAAAAATTAATTGTCTCGAAGAAATAAGGTACCGTTAGTAATTACGGATACCTCCAGCCGACCCTTCGAGAAATGTGCTCTGGACATCGTTGGACTATTAACAGAGCAAGCGGAAACAAGTATCTCTTAACGTTCCAAGATCAAAATGTCCCTGACAAAATTCAGCAAGGCGATGCCGATTCCAAATCAAGAGGTAAACACAGTAAGCAAAAAATTTGTAACGAAAATTGTCCTTGAATACAGTACACCCGAATGTATTCTAACGTAAATCAAGTAACAAATTTCACGAGTAAAATCTTCAAAAACGCATTTAAACTACTAAAAAACGACGCAATCCAAATCACTGCTTACCACCCTGAAAGTAATGGCACCCTTGAAAGATCGCACCGAACGTTAGCAAAGTATCTACGTCACTTTACAAATAAAGAGCAAACGGATTGGGACAAATGAATCCCGTATGCATACATACAACACTACCCCACACACGGCGATAGGATACACTCCGTTTGAGCTAGTTTTCGGAAGACAAGCTGAACTTACGACAGCTCTAACCAAACCCCCGAATCCTACGTACAACTATAAATATTACGCGCAGGAACTACGGAAAAAAATAAGGGTAACAAACCAAATCGCTAAGAAGAAAATTAAAGAAGAAAAACAAAGGGCCAAGAAATATTACGACAAATATGCCAAGAAAATAAAATATAGAATAGGAGATAAAGTACTCTTATACGACGAGACTCTTCATCGTGGGAGATCCAAAAAGCTAGACGCGCGATGGATCGGACCCTACCCAATTACCAAAAAATACTCCGAGAAAAAATACTGCAAATTACACAATAAAAAAGGGCAAGATGTCAACGCGCGTTCACACAAAAAGACTAAAGCCGTTAATCAAAGCATAACAAAAAAAAATAAGAAAAAAGAAAAAAGGAGAAAAAGAAAAGAAAAACATAAAAAATTTACCAGAAGGTAGAGAAACCGCCAGTGAAATCTGGTAATCCATGTTGAAAAATACACAAAATGTACTCTAAGCACTATACACTATAGCTAAAACTACACCTAACACTACAAAAGTATATATATATATGTATATATATATATATATATATATATATATATATATATAAATCTTTACGAAACACCCTGTACATATATATTGTATATATATATATATATATATATATATATATATATATATATATATATACAGAGTGTCCCATTTTAACTTGGACAGCAAAATATCTCAAAAACTAAGCCCCGTATACAAAAATATTTCAGACAAAAGTTGTATGGTTTCAAGGAGAACATAAGATGATACCATTGGTTTAACCTTGAAGAGTTTGTTGAAAGTCACGTGAAGGTCACTTTCAATTTCTTAAATGAAACGTACCTTTTCTCATTACATATTCTTGTACCTTATCTCGAGAGCTTTCCAAAACACTATAATTAAGTGTACTTCTACCTAGTACTTTTCGAGTTATGACGCCCCAAAGTAGTACTTTGCAGTACATTGGCACAAAGTGCAAAATATCTTGTATGTTGTATTGTTATGGGGTCAAGTTGATCCTTACGTATCATTCAGATTGATTTGACTGACAAAAGCAAGATCGAGATCTAGCCAAAGCAAGATCGAGGTTGATCCGGCTAGCAAAAGCAAGCTCTGGACTATAAATGTTCAAAGTGCCCTCCTTGCTTATACAAACACGAAGTTAATCTTGCTTCTCGATCTAGCTTTTGCTAGCCGGATCAACCTTGATCTTGCTTCTCGATCTTGCTTTCTTGCGAAAATTAAAACTTAATTGTCAAAATAATATATTTTTATTTTTACTATTTTTTAATTCTGATACCGACTTTTTTATTCTGATAACCAAATTAAGAATTTCTTTGGTTTTTTGTTTTAGATGAGCAAAACAGCTAAAACCGTGGAAGTCGTGGAACCAACTGTTCGAGAATCATTGAATGTATTAATTTCGCGATCGGCTAGATGGCAGCATCCGCCGGGCGCCACGGACAAAGATTAATTAGGATCGGCGCATCGCGCACGTGCAGGCCCGACCGGCTCGGGAAGACGGGCTGTTTTCTGTAGTGTGCTATGGCTACCGTGTGTACGAACGCGTGATCGTATATGCAGGCAGTTTTAGTGTGTTTCTCATTCCGTGGACATTCGACGCTCTCATTAATAATCAGAATACGAGTCAACTCATTAGCAGTCGCATCAGTGAACACTCAAGTGCATCACCAACGTCAGCTCAGACTCACCACGTGCAGCGCAGGCCGGCGCCACGTGGATCACACGGCTCACGGGGCATCAGCATCACCAGGCCGGTGCTCGATTAATACAATCGACCCAAGCGAGTGAGAAACAGTTTATCTCACAGTGAATGACATTGTAAGCTCAATTTAGACTAAGTGCATGTACACTCTCATATTGAATAACCTCACTTTCTGCGATAGATCAGATTCTTTCTGATCACTCCCTCTGTGTAATATAATAATTAAACATCTATATATTTATTCGTGAGCATTACTGCCGCAACGTCCTCTCACCCTGCTCCCATCCGTAAGGTCCCAGCGATTTTATATTGCGACAATCGCAAACACCAACGTTTTCCAAGATCTTATTCAATATTGTATGCAGCGCTAACTTATAGTTTTTTAATTAAAAAATTTACACATTAAACATGTATTAATATGTAGGAAAATACTTCATTCCAAAAATATATTACTTTCTTTAAAAAAAAATTACAAAAATGACAATTAAAATTTGGTTTCTAGATTATATCCTCTTAATTACATTATTATTTTAAAATTTTCTAGATTAAACAATTTGTGATTTTACCTTTTATTTCGATAAAGGACCCCGCTATTATCCTTATGTAAAATGGTTTTCGGTGAAATTAACTAGAACTGTAATATATTGTAATTCTCGGTATTCTGATTAAAAGTCATAATAGTTGCAAAGTCCAAAAATCATTCCTTTTTATTATAAAAAAGTCAAATCGGAAATGTAGCTACCAATCGACACAGCTATGTTTGTAGCAGCACACCGTAGTCTTTTACTTCCAAGTATTTATGTTTCCTTGTCACGACATTTATGCACCAAGATTCTTGGCAATCATGTCCAGGTAGTTTAATATATCTACCAAAAAAATGCCTGATGTACCAGATCGGCGATAGTTGGATGTAACTTCTATAAGATATGTTGGGTTAACTGGATGTTTTACCATCTGGAAAAGAGTGCACTAACTTCTTTCTGAATGGTAAAACATTTAATTAGCGCAAAACTTTGTAAAGGTTAAGTCCGACTTCATCATTGCACCAAGTATTTTCCTGGTACATATATTAGACTATCTGGACGTCACTGGCAAGAATTTTGGTACATGGACATTGTGACAAGAAAGTATGAATACTTGGAAGAAAAAGATTACAATGTATTGCCACAAACTGTGTTGAGTGGTGGCTACATTCCCGATCTTTGACCTCTTTCCCTTTTCTAAAAAGTGGATGTTATATCGATAATTGCAAATCTCGAAGTGATTGTTGCCTCTTTTCTGAGATGTTGATTGGTTCTCTCGCTGCGCTTACTTCATGTTGCAAAAGTAACTGTCATTGCGATTGAATTTTGACAACTGTCAAATTTATATAGATAATTATCTATATAATTATCGTTGTAGTTTATTTCCAAAAAGTAAAAAAAAAAGTTAAATTGCACGCGCAAAGTGCGCGTCTGTAGTGTCTAGTTATAATAAAAATGAGTGATTTTTGAACTTCGCGACTATTATGAATTTAATCAGGACGCAAAAACTACAACATATTATAGTTCTAGTAAATTCCACCAAAAGTCATTTTACATAAGGGTAATAACGGGATTCTTTACATTATTTTTATTTTTATTTCATGCTATGAAATATGTTCATATGTTACAATTTACTTTATTCCTAAGTATTTTTAAATTATCTAACTGTAATACTAAATGTAAAATAAAAATAAGAGTTTCATAAATTTGCGATGTTCGCGATCAGCGTATATATTACCTTCTCCCATACAAATCGTATCTCATTTCCCAACCGGGCGGCAAGGGTTCCTCAGAGTGATTGATATCTTCAGCAAGTACTACGGAGGATCCCGATTGCATCACAGACTGTCCAGACATGGACGCCTGACTGGACAGTAAAGTTGCAGCCTGCGAATTTCGTGGAACAATACTAGATCGAGAATCTGACAACGCGGCAGATGACATGTGCTCCACAATGGGAATCGTTCGTCCGTCGGTGAGCGGGATTACCGCAGACTGTCCATCCGAGCGGAAAACCACAGCACAACTGTCCGTTAGCGGGACATTCGAGTTCTGCTGAGCAACTCCTGCTCCACCACCACTACCACCACTACAACCACCACCACCACCTCCTCCTCCTCCTCCTCCTCCACCTCCACGTGAAGATCCTCCACGTAGGTCTAAAAGCGGCGGTGTCGTCGTGTTCATTGACTGCTCTATGGAGCGCGGAACTCGCACGTCCTCCTGGGTGCGAACACTCACAGAAGATTGTTCCTGATGAGATTGTCTTATTGCGCGCATATCTTCGGCTACGCGAACATTCGTGGATGTGGAATGTTCTGTTTGCTGGTTTCTCATCCCTCGTACGTCTTCGGCCACGCGAATGCTCGCAGATTGCTCCGATTGTTGCCTTACCGCGCGCTGATCCTCACTAATTGTTGCACTCATTCGCCGGATGTTCATCGGCTGATCTAGTTGCCTTGCAGTTCCACGCAGATCCTGTAAATCATCCGCCAGAAGAACGTTCGTCGATTGTTCCGAACGCGTAATTGCGCGGTCGTCCGGAGAAGCCGTGAAAATCGATTGTTCTATCCGTAGAGCGCCGCCGGCAACACTGCCGCACGTGTCCACGTTCGACGACACATTCGCGTCCGTTTGAATACCAGAACCATCTATACCAATCAGCATAGATTGATGGTCTTGTCGGAGAATTCCACGGACATCCGTACAAATCTGTTGTTGAGAAGATACCATTGAAGAAGCTTGTTCCGATCGCGGCAATCCACGCGAGTCCGATCTGACTATTGTGGCAGATTGATCCGTATTGCTGTAACTGCTCCATGTATACGCCCGGCTCTCAGGATTGGCCGACGTCGAGGATTGAGGCTCCTTGACGACCGACGATCTACCCGTAAAAATTCGTGCATCCACGGCATGCCGATTTCCCGGTGATATAGATTTGTCCGTCATTGGAATCGCGTGTCCATTCACCAGGATACCCGTGGAGAAGTTGCTGCTACTGCTGGCGCTATCAACGGCATTACCACTCGACGTTCCGTCCGTAGTTGAAACTGCAGAAGAAAGGCTAACAATCTTATTGCTATTTGTCTGCCCGTTATAACTGGGACTGAGGTTGATATTGGTCAAGCCGCGATATATAGACGGTGTTAGATTTTCGGAGCTGTGTAGTCTCATACGTGCGCGAACTCCACCATTGAGAATACTTCGGTTGTTAATTGCATCATTCGTGGCACCTGAAATAACACAATTTATTATTACAAAAATAAAAAAAAATTCTATAAGTCTTTATAAATTTTTACTATTAGTCCTTACAATTTTTTTCTCAAAATTCTTTAATATAATTCTTATAAATTGTTATATAAATGTTGTTTTTTTTTTAAATAGAAAACATTTTTGTATGTATTGACTTACTCTTAAGTAATATTAAAGTAATTAAAAAATTAGAATATCAGATTTTTTGCATTATAATGTCTCAAATACTTGAATAAAGTATTCTCAAATATTCATTTTTATTGTTTTTTAGACTAACAGGACTATTACACAAGTATTCGTGCTAGTTTAGATATTATAGAATACATTTTCTATGTTGTATTTACGTTTTCAAAGTTTTAATGTTGGTTGTCTAAGAAATGTAATTTAAAAACAAAGTGATATGTTAACATTTTGTGAGATTTTATTTTAATAACTTATGTACTCTTGTCAAGGGGTAATGCAGCCCCCTCCCACCATGCAAAATTAAAAAACAAATAACGCAAAATTATGAACTATTTATGAGCTTTTGCATGCCACAAATTAAAATTTTTGAGCTCATCATTCTGAGTAAGAATTTAACATTTTTTGTTAGGGGGCTGAATCGATATCGATTCAGCGCCCCCACCACTTAAAAATTAAGATACCAAATTGATTATTAAAAATTATGAGCTTTTTATAAGCTTTTAAGCTGATATAGTTGTAATTATTGAGCTCATTCTTTTAACCCCCAAACAACCCCCTAACAAATGCAACTCGAAAAAAATGTCAAAAAAAATGATGGAATCTAATAAGAATTATGTTAAAAATATAACGTACAAAATTCCAAAGATTAACTCTTACAATGCATACATTCCAATCTTTTAGTTGCAACCCCTTTACGATCAAATCGCCCCAAAACTTCCCAAACACAAGAGAGAACTGTACTTAAAATCACGCAGACTATTCATTTTACAACTAAATACCGTTTGTCCATTTACGAGCTCGCGAAATATTTACATTTCGACTTTTGAGCTGCAATGTAGTTTTATGTCTCAAACGTATCATTTAAGAGAAGTCGTCAATCTAAAATCGTCTAGAACTTGCAATTCTGATCCAAAAACAATATAACACTTACTTTACTGCAATTTGCCACAGAAAAGATAATTCCTGGATACAATACGGTAATTTAAAGGAAACAGAAGTTACTGTATCATCAAATTTTAACGGAAATGTACAATTATTATTATATATTATTTAATGTATAGTAAACCAAGAATTACATTATATAAAAGTTTATTACATTTATTATATAAAAGTTTGGTAAACCTTTACAAAAGGGGACCCAGCTCCGATGACGTTGACCTTGACATATGTTATTAAGATCACAAAATATTATTTTAGTTAGATAATTTCATCAAACTAACAATTTTTTTTTTCAATGCATAAATTCATTTATCTATACAACAATTTATTGCATGTAAGTTAAATTTTTATTTAAAATAAAATGTTTTTTTTTTAATAGAAAATTACTTTATTTTAAACACAATTATCAGGACCATATTTTATTTAAATAATATTGTATAGCATAAACTTTTATATAAGGTAATATTATAAACTTTTGGTAACCTTTACAAAAGAAGACCCAGCTTTGATGACCTTAACCTTGACTAGTTATCAAGGTCACTCTCCTGAGTAATGTTTAAGAGATTTTAGCCTGCGCTCGTTGTTCGTTAAAAAGTTATAAACAAAAAAGTTAATAAACCTTTACAAAAAGGGACCCAGCTTCGAAAACCTTGACCTTGACATATGTTATCAAGGTCACCCTCCTGAGTAATATTCAAAAGATTTTAGCTGCCGCTCGTGATTCGTTAAAAAATTATTAACAAAAAAAGTTTCATAAATATAATACATGATATCGCTGCTTTACTTAAAGTCGCAAACATATGTGGTGCAGAGAACGCGTGGGCAAGGTACAAGGAGAGGGCTTCACCCTCCCCCTACAACCCGGATTAATTTTTATAAATCACACATTTTTGCGTGCTTTAAAATGAGAAAATCTGTTAATTTATTATTATCCTAAATTAAACCTAATTATTATTGTTCTAATTTAAATCCTATAGAAAAATATGGATAAATCTTAACAAAGAAGACCCAGTCCTGATAAATAATAAATTTATTATTAAAATAAAGCATGCATAAATGCGTGCTTTAAATTAAAAAGTATTAATTTATTATTATTCTAATCTTTTATGCAAAGTCGCAAACCCATGTAATACAGAGAACGCGTGGGCGGGATGCAAGGCCAGGTCTTCCCCTCCCCCTACAACCCCGCATTAATTTTTATAAAACACATAACTTAATAGATTTTTTTATTTTAAAACACGCAAAAATGCGTGTTTTATTAAAATTAATGCGGGGATGTAAGGCAAAGCTCTCCTCTTGTACCTTGCCCATGCGTTCTCTGCATCACATAGGTTTGCGACTTTAACTAAAGCAGCGATACCATGTACCATATTCATGAAATTTTCTTTGTTAATAACTTTTTAACGATTTACGAGCGGCGGCTAAAATTTCTTAAATATTACTCAGGAAAGTGACCTTGATAACATATCAAGATCAAGATTTTCAGAGCTGGCTCCCCTTTTGTAAAGGTTTATCAACTTTTTTGTTTATAACTTTTTAACAAACAACGAGCGCAGACCAAAATCTCTTGAACATTACTCAGCAAAGTGACCTTGATAACATGTCAAAGTCAAGATCATCAAAGCTGGCTCTTTTGTAAAAGTTTACCAAAAGTTTATAACATTACCTTGTATAAAAGTTTATGCTATACAATATTATTTAAATAAAATATAGTCTTAATAATTGTGTTTAAAATTAAGTAATTTTCTATTAAAAAAGAACATTTTATTTCAAATAAAAATTAAAATTACATGCAATAAATTGTATAGATAAATAAATTAATGCACTGAAAAAAAAATCGTTAGTTTGATGAATTTTTCCAACTAAATTAATATTTTGTCAGTGCAAAAATTTATGCATTTAACTTAAATGCACAAATTTCAATTCAAGTATTTAACTAGTTAATTAAAATATATAAATACTTGAATAAACAAAATTTATTTTAGTTGGAAAATTTAATCAAATTATGTCAAATTTAGTCAAATAAATAGTCTGCGTGATTTTAAGTACAGTTCTCTCTTATATTGGGGGGGTTTGGGATGATTTTTTCCTAAAAGGTTTGCAGCTCAAAAATCGAAATGTACGTATTTTGCGAGCTTATAAATAAACAAACGGTATTTAGTTGTGAAATGAATAGTTTGCGTGATTTTAAGTACAGGCCTCTCTTGTGTTTGGGAGGTTTTGGGACGATTTTATCGTAAAGGGGTTGCAACTCAAAGATTGGAATGTATGCATAAGAGTTAATCTTTGGAATTTTGTACGTTATATTTTTAACATGATTCTTAATTAAGTTTCATCATTTTTTCTGACATTTTTTTCGAGTTGCATTTGTTAGAGGGTTGTTTGGGGTTAAAAGAATGAGCTCAATAATTGCAACTATATCAGCTTAAAAGCTCATAATTCTCCCGCAATGATCAATTCAATATCTTAATTTTTAAGTGGTGGGGGCGCTGAGTCGATATCGATTCAGCCACCTCACAAAAAATGTTAAATTCGTACTCAAAATAATGGGCTCAAAAATTTTAATTTGTGCCATGTAAGAACTCATAAATAGCTCATAATTTTGCGTTATTCGTTTTTTTATTTTTACATGGTGGGAGACCAACTCAATAGAGGTAACTTATTTAACCTTAGGTAGACACCTACGGGTCTGTAAGATCCGAGAGATTTTTCAAAACTCTGTCATTTTTGTTATTAAATTTTTATTAAACATTGTTCTTAAATAATAAAGTTCTTGTTTCTTACAGATCGATAGGTGTCTATGTAAAGTACTAAAAATATAAGTGTTTATCTAGGGTTGTTTCAATATTACAATATTAACAATTAATGAAGAAAATTCAGTATAGATTCAACGTTAAAAAAATATCCACATTTTAACATTTAACCTTTTCTAAATCTTAGCAATGTTATTTTAATATTTAGTATATAGCAAAAAAACTTTTTCAAATATAAAAAGATATAAAAAAATACATCTTTTAAAAAAATATATTATATATACATTTAAAAATATTCTAAAAGTTTCTTCTTTCATATAATTTTTAAAGAACAATTTTGCACAATCTAAGAAATATAAAGTGTCTACATCTTTTCTAGAAATCTTTATGGATGTAAATTCTAATATCCTTTTCTAAAAAAGATATGTTATTTATTTATCGAATGTATCGAAGTCATCTCGAAAGTCTCGAAGAATTGTTGCCTTTAATCCGCGATGCTGATTGGTTCTTTCGCTGATCATTGAGCCGCATGCTTCGTAGTGTTTGACAGTTGTGTTTGACAGTTGTGTTTTCAAATCAAAATTGGTTATATCAAAAGTGTGTAAGTAATAAGGTAAGTAATAAAGAGATATATTAAGTAATAATATAATCTCTCTCTCTCGGAAATAACAATAATATCTTTAAAATTTTATAATCTTTTAGAAAGAAAGAAGGAAAGGAAATAGATTGGTAGGAGAAAGAGAGAGTTTCGACTTTTGTAGAAAGAAGAAGCAGAAAAGAAAACAGAAGGTGAAACAGCGACTTCTATAGAAAGAAGGAGCGGAAAAAGAGAGAGAGAGAAAGAGAGTGTAAGAAAGAAGAAAAAGAAAAGTGTTAGAGCATTAACAGTAAATATTATTGTATTGAGTATTTTATGTAGTTAGCAGCTCGCAATTACATATATTATTGGCTAATTTTTTTTCTGTGTGTGTATATTTGTGTATGCGCGCGCGTGTGTGTGTGTGTAAAATTATGTAAATTTATAAATAATTACATAATATTATATAAAAATATATTTTATTAAAAATTATTATTTACTTAATTCTTTTAACTTTTTTTAAATAAATACATACATATGTGTGTGTGTGTGTGTATTTATAAAAAAAAAGTTTAAAAAAAATAAGTAAATAATTTTTATTAAAATATGTTTTTATATAATATTAAGATATATTAAGTAATAATGTAATATATATAGGAAATAACAATAATATCTTTAAAATTTTATAATCTTTTAGAAAAAAAGAAGGAAAGGAAATAGATTGGTAGGAGAAAGAGAGTTTCGACTTTTGTTGAAAAAAGAAGCAGAAAAGAAAACAGAAGGAGAAACAGCGACTTCTATAGAAAGAAGGAGCAGAAAGAGAGAGAGAGAGAAAGAGAGTGTAAGAAAGAAGAAAAAGAAGAGTGTTAGAGCATTAACAGTAAATATTATTGTAAGTTAGCAGCTCGCAATTACATATATTATTGACTATATTTTTTTCTGTGTGTGTATATTTGTGCGTGCGCGCGCGTGTGTGTGTGTGTGTAAAATTATGTAAATTTATAAATAATTACATAATATTATATAAAAATATATTTTATTAAAAATTATTATTTACTTAATTCTTTTAACTTTTTTTAAAATAAATACATACATATATGTGTGTGTGTGTGTATTTATAAAAAAAAGTTTAAAAAAAATATGTAAATAATTTTTATTAAAATATGTTTTTATATAATATTATGTAATTATTTATAAACTTACACTTACACGTTTTTTATTCAAAATTGCAGAAGATAGAGGATAGATATAGACAACATAAAAATATGATTAATAATTTGTGTTGAGAGAGAAAGAAAGAAAGAGAGAGAGGGAGAAAAGGAGAGTGAGAGAGCGTGAGATAAAAAAAAATAAAAAATAAAATTTAAAATAATTAAGTAAATAATAATTTTTTATAAAAATGTTTTTATATAATATTATGTAATTATTTATAAAATTATACTTACACGTTTTTTATTCAAAATTGCAGAAGATAAAGGATAGAGGATTAAAGAAAGAGAAAAAGATAAAGAAAGGAGAGAAAAAAAGAAAAGAGAGAAAAGATTCAAAACGCATAATTCTTTTAAATTAATAAACATTAAGACATTTCATAAAAAAGCGGAGAGAAAAAAGGAAGAAAGACGAGATAGGTATTTAATAATTGTTTAAAAAGCTGTAAAGCTTGTTTTGTCAAAATTTTGAATTTTTAATGACTTAATTGCGTTTTTATTTTTAACATATATAAATGTTTTTATTTAAGGTTAAAGAAAATAAACATTATATTAAAAAAAGAAAAAAAGAAATAGAGGAAGCAGAGAGTAAGAAAAGAAAAAAAGAAATATTAAAGAGGTATATACAGAAAATAGAAATAAAAATTTACATAATATTAATGAATGTCAGGGGTAGAAAATCAATATATTATTTGGTTGTAATTAACATTGACTCCAAACTGGTAGATATATTGATTTTCTTATAGCTGTTTCAAAATCAATTAATATAGCTGATATGGACGTAAAACCATATATACACTGCAAAAAAATGTAATGTATCCAATGAGATATGTAGTTGAGGACTGCCTACTCAATGCAATACTATATGTTATATTAGCACTTAACAAATCAAACTTTCACCTAGGGATTCTCAAAGTAGAGTCTTTGCCCTTTAATTTAAAAAAAGTACATGTAATTTAGATGATTTTTCGCAAAGTTGCATCACTTTGAAGATTGCCTAAAAATCGGTCAAAACTTTTGTCTCGTTTTCTTTTGCGCCAGTGTTTATATAGATATTTATAAAAAATAAAAAGTTTAAAAAAATTGCAAGAATTAAGTGATAGGTAGAAGAAGAAGAGAAAGAGAGAGAGAGAGAGAGAGAGAGAGAGAGAGAGAGAGAGAGAGAGAGAGAGGTGGGGAGGAGGGGGGAGAATGAGAGAGCGTGAGAGATATAGAAGAGGATTAAATAAGAAAGTAAAGTGTGTAAGAGTAATATTGAACAATATGAAAATAATATAATTAATATAATTAATAATATAATTAATAATTTAGAGGGGGGGAAAGGGAGAATGAGGGAGCGTGAGATAGAGAAGGGCATTAAATATGATAAAGTATGTGAGAGTAATATTACAGAAGAAGAATAAGTGCAATGTTCAATATAAAAATGCTAAGTGGCGCGCGCGAAGCGCGCGCAATGTTGTGTTCTAGTATATTTTAAATTCTGTAATTTTTGAAAAAAATTTAAAAAATTTGAAAAAATTAGATTTTTTTCAGAAATTTTCAAAGTTTTATTGTAAGTTGTCTAAGAAATGCAATTTAAAAACGAAGTAATATGTTAGTAGCAGTAGTAGTAGCAGTATGTTTATTGATCTCCTTAAAGCCACAATTTAAATATAATATAAAAGTAATATGTTAGTATTAATATAACTTTGTTCCAATAATTTATTCAATATTATATCAATATAACAACATTAATAAGTAATGAAAAAAATTAATATAGATTCAACTTTAAATTAAAAAATGCTTAGAAATATTATAAGACCTTATAAAAAAATTTTCTCTAAAGCAGTGATATACATATATTAAATGTGATTATTTATTGCTACAAAGACTTTGTTACTTGAACTTCAAAATTTTAGCATTAAAATTATCGAAAATCGAAGTTTAAAAAAATCAAAACTATATAATTAGCTAATATAATAATAATAAAACCGCGATATACATTTATAAAATTATATGATAAAATCTACAATTTCTAATGTAATTGTGTCATTAAATAAAAAAATTGTAATTTTTATAATTTTACGATTTTATTTTAACTTTCCATTCTTAAGACTTCTCACCTCTATCATATTGAATTTGTAACGTCAGGCAAAAAATGATACGTTAACAATCCAATTTTTACGTTTGTACTGTAATTATTCATTATATCCTAGTGTTGTAACTTGTGATGTGCTTGTAAAATCCAAAACAAGGTGAATGCTAACTATAGTAACTATTCATTTATTATACACATAAAAGAAAGTTTCCTTTCTTTACAAGTAAAAATCGGCGTTGTATAACATGTATTTTACCGTTATGTATTGATTATTAAGAAAAAAATATAGTATTCGCCGTATTGTAGAAATGTTTTAAAATAACTTTGAAGTAACTGTTATTTTATCCAAATTGATTTTTATTTGCAAATGGCATGGATGCAAAAATTGAGTTGTTAACGTCATTTTTCGCCTCTGATGTTATAAATTGAATGCGACGAGAAGCTAAGAGTCTCAAGATTATAATTTTATGCTAGGAAAAGAAAAAAGTAAAGTCAAAACATTTATATATTTCATCTTTATATATATTTTATAATATATTTTTATCATATGCCACAATTCATTTTTTATTTATTCATTTAAAATTTTTACTTTTTTAATATTCTCAATTGGATCAAATCATTAAATATTATTTTTCCTTACTTACACAATTA
This sequence comes from Monomorium pharaonis, assembly GCF_013373865.1. NCBI lineage: Eukaryota > Metazoa > Arthropoda > Insecta > Hymenoptera > Formicidae > Monomorium > Monomorium pharaonis. Next base: position 21,776,076 of record NC_050473.1, on the reverse strand, counting down.
ACTAATTAATCCAAAAATTTACTTTGTTTATTTTATAATAAAAATTATTATAATGAAAAACATTTGATTTTTCATTTAAAACTCTGATATGTCAAATATATAATATTTTATCTTATATTTGCAAATTGTAATTAAAGAATAATTATACTTTTTTAGCATATACGTATATTATGCTTATTTATAAAACTTTTTGCATTTTTTAAATAAATTCACCATTCGCACAATAGATATTTGTGTTACAAATGAAAAAAGTTAACTATTTTCTTCGAATGCGAGTGAGCCGAAGACGTGCATTCATCTACATGAGTAAAGAAATAGATGATCCGCACGTGTTGCACACAATATTTTTTGTTGCCTGTGCGTCAAAATGTTGATGCTTAAGTATAAAGAGACAAATGAAAAAAGGAGGCCACTTTCGCTACACAGGTAACAAAAACATATTTTTTTGTTACACGTGCGTCGAAAACGGTCCTTTTCGTGACCCTCTATCGACCAAAAAGTCGCTGATTGTGCATGGAAAATTTTCTCCCACAAGCAAGGGCGGAAAAACAAACTTTTGCATAACGCATAGTGCATAACACATAAGAGAATTAATCAAAATCGTTTATTTCGCTCACCGTAATAGAAATAAAGATCTCTGATGAATTAATTCTCTTATGCAGAAGTGCTCCCTAACACTTTGTCCTACCGATCAACGGTGCGGAAAAGTCGAGCAGAAATTATTTCCGCACAGCTATCTCTCCTACATCCCGCATGATCACTTTGTTACACGTTCCCCTTCATTTTGACACCCGCGTCGTATCACAGGTACATTATCTCTCAATAAGCATATGGTAACTTTTGAAAACTTTTGCAAAAATTACAGATCATTATCAACATTTTATTGCCATCTACGGTAAACACTCGACGCTTCGTCGCTTTTAAACAAACTTAACTCTTTGAGTCATGAATTGTTCTTGCTTACTAATTTTGATAAAACTCTGTATCCAGAAGTTTTTTGGATCGTTGATTACGAATCTAATATCAGATTTTCAAAATTTAAAATAGCTGAAAATATGGCAGATATAAAACTAAAAATTAAATTAAATGCTATGGAGTTTTTAGTATCTAGAAGTTTTTCTGAGTGTCGATTACAAATTCGCTGTAAAATTTTTTTAATTTAAAATGTCCAATATGACAAAACTCCTAGATACTAAGTTTCACAAAAATTAATTGAATTTTTAATTTTATACCCGTCATATTAGATCCATCATTTTGAATTATAAAATTCTGATAACGAATTCGTAAGCGATCTAAAAAAAACTCCAGATGTAGAATTTTGTAGAAATTGGCGCTCTTTTCTGTAAAAAAATAAATTTCTTTCAAAAAAGCAGCAAATTTTTTGTATTTATTTATAGCAACAAAAAACTCAAAAAATTTTATGTAAAAAATAATACTTTTTAAATTTTTTATAGACCTTTAACGTTACAAATAAAATCGCTGAAAATTATGTAAAAAATGCATCCGCTTGGGCGTTAATGGGTTAATTATTTTAACAAAAAAATCGTTAAAATAATTAACCCATTAACGCCCAAGCGGATGCATTTTTTACATAATTTTCAGCCATTTTATTTGTTTTTTCCTTTCAGTCAATTCTACTGGATGTTATCGTGTACGCAGTGTGGAAGGAATTTTTTAAGGCAGTTGTGTATTTTTGCTTACAACTTATAATTAAATAAATAAAATTTTATAATAAAAATTGTTTTGAGTACCTAAAGACATGCACAATAAGTGAAAAAAATCGCAAAAAGATCCATTGCTTAGTTTCATTAGAAAAAAATCATAAATAAGTGCTTAATTTTGGCTTCCTAATGTAGACGGCCCCCTTAATAATAAAAATCAACTCAAAAACAAAAAAGAAAATAAATTTATGAAATAAAACATATATTTAAATTGAAATAAAATATTTTATTTGGCGGAACTCATACAGAATACTGACATTTGTCACAAGGTTAAGGGAAAATAATTTATAAATATCGTATTTTATTTGATGAATACCGCCAAAAAATCTTACCAGGATTCATCAAATAAAATACGATATTTATAAATTATTCTATTTAATATGAGAAAATATACATGCGTGTTTAATATATAAAAAGTGTTAACGTTTTTATAAATTTGCAAAAAAATTGTATAAGGACCAAAAATCTCCTTCCTATTGAAAAGATCTTCCTTCCAATGAAAATGTACGTACGCACATACGTATACACACATACACGCACGCATGCACGCACACACACATATCCCACTCGGCATATAATATTTCTAAAATCTTTTATTTGAAATATTACACTTCTACAGCAATATCACAAAAATATTTCATGATTGTTTCTGCGATATTTCTACAATGTTTCAATGTCCGTGATCATTTCAAATGCAATTTTGCTGAAAAATTTCAGTAATATTTATGAAACATATCAATGTAAAATATTCCAGAAACATTTTAGAAAATATTTCGGGTACATGTTTCGTCTAGCTTATACCCACATTGCACAAATCATCCAATGGTACCTTATACATATCGCGACCACCCAAATCATAGTTACATCTATTATAGTTTAAATTATACAATCGAAAAAACAGTCACTCATTCAATTATTAGCCGCCGTTGCTTAACCTCGAAGATCGTATGCGGACTAACATTTCGTGGTAATCCATGATGTGTACTTTATGTTTACGGATACATATTTGTTACAGATCAGTTCAATAGATGTCAAAAAAATGAAACATGTATAGTTAAATAATAGATTTATAAATAAATATTTATAGTTTTTTACTGAATTTTACGTATGCAAAATAATGGGGCGATTTATAAAAATATCTATTTTTGCCTGTTCTTGTGATGAAACTAGTGAAAATTATGTTACATGATTGAAACACATAAAAAATTAAGTTTCAAGTTGGAAAACGCGTTGCAATTATTTTCAAAACAGGTCACTAATATCTGTCGAAGATATGTGTAATGTTTTGACAAAAGTGTAGAACATCTTATAAAAATATTATTTAATAACAAAAATATTAAGTACAATAAAATTTTCGTATGGTAGTTATTTTAAGTGTAATGTAATTTTTTATTATTTATGCAATCTTTCAGAAACTTATTAGAAATATTTTAAATACATTTAATACTTTATTTGTGCAATGTAAATATAATGTTACTTTTATAATGTCTTAAGAATACTTCTAAAATATTATATTTGTCACTTTTTTGGTAATGTTACAGAAATAGTCAAATATGAAAGCAAACTTTTTTTATGTTTCTAAAGGATTTCAGAAATATTGCATTTGCAATTTTATAAAAACATGAAGCAAATACATTTCTGAAATATTTAACATAAAAAGTTATAATTGAAATGTTAATGAAATATTTCTATACCATTTCCAAACGTTACAATATTTCAGCAATGTTACATGCCGTGTGGAACGCTACTTTTGTTATATATATGCATTTATGCTTTATACCGTGTAATACGTTGGGTAGTATGTAATTAAGATTAATCTGTTTTTATGTTTCAATATAAAAATATACGCAGAAAAGGTAGTTATTGAATGTGACGCGACTAAAGAAATAACGTGTTGCGCCTTGTGGTACAACAAAAAATTTTTGCCGTACCTTGCGGTGCGACGAAAGATCTTTCGGGATTCGTTGCTGCCCAAAGAGTAGGAACTCGCGGAAAGAGGCGGCTTTTGTTGGCAGGGTCCTCAAATCACTCACTCACTGATTCTAAGTTAATTTGATATAAAAGATTTATTTCACTGTGGTTGTACATTGGTTGCAGTCGGCGAAGGTGCCGCGTCGTATTACACTTGATTAGATACGGCGCGTGACTCGGAGTTAACGCGTCGTATCTCTGTTCGCTTGAAATTTGCTTGCGGCTAAGTCCCGAACTCGTACTTCACTCGTGCGGGCCGTACGTATCGGCTTGATTTCTAATCACTGATCCCGCTGGCCGCTGTTCGGCAGCAGCTTAAATAGTGTTGCGGATTTAATTATTAGTGGGGGCATCGGGCTCTCCGCATGACCATATATGGTTATTCCCGCGCGCATCCGGCGCGCGGAAAATATTTGCGAGCTTAGCAACAATTGCCAAAATGCAGGTATGCATTTCCGGTGGCATGATTGTTGCTAAGCTGGCTTCGCTAATTCTTTAAGGTGGCTGGTGCGTTGCCCAGTGCGATGACCGGCCGGCAGCGCACGAGGCATATGTCACCTGACACCTTATGATAGCGAGCCTTCCTCGGCGAGCTAAATAATAATTTGAATACTTTACTTGTAATATAATTTTATTGGTTGTGTTCCGCTCACAACATCCCTCCCCCGTAAAAAAAACAAAAACGGAGGTACGAAGTTTTTGTATATTTAATTAAAAACGCGTGCTATTGCTACGCTTTAAAATAGATCTGGGAATTGTATATTCTGCATCTATGTCTAATGTGACTCGCTTCTTATGGCTGTTTCTTTTTTTCTTTTTTATTACAACAACAGTTATTATTATTGCTAGTATTATTATAATCACTGTTCCGCTGGTAGCCGTTGGATAGATAAAGTGTGGTGACTGAAAAACTGTATTCGGTTGTTCATTCAATTTTTTGTCCATTTCGATAATTTGTTTGTTTAATTCCTCTAACTTTGAGGAATGTAGGACAATGTTTTGTAATTTTATCGGTTGCACTGCATTTATGTTTAGCTTTGTTTCGTTCTTTAGTATAGAAATATTGTACTGTGGTAAAAATGTTTCTATTTCTGTACTGTGTGATAACTTAGGAAACTTTATTATCGTGTCTTCCGTCATTAATTTGCAGTTGTTCTTCAATGTTATTTTACCCGTTTTTTCAATCACTTCCTTACTGTCCGTGGTCTTTACAGTAAAATGTTACAGTTTGTTTTTCCTGTACGGAATATAGCCATGAGTGCGAGTCGCCTAAGGTTATCCAAAAACTATGGTTAGACGCTATGTTTTTAATGTTACAATTTTCGTGATACCTATCGGTTTCTAAAAACGTTTTGACTTCACACACGGAGTGTGGATTAATCCTGTTCGCAGGATAATTTCGCTCGCATAGGTAATCTTTATTTATCTTCATACAATTTTGTAAATCGATGCGCGGTAAGGTTATATACGTGTGCTGATCCCCGTCTATCGCTATGGTCGGATACCTGATGTCTATTACAGAGAATGTGTTATTATGTTCTGGCACAGGTAGTGCTATCACATTTAATATTTCGTATTTTGACGTCGATATTAATAGAAAACGCAAAATCGTGTATATATTTACGCTGTCGCAGTATGCGCTTACAAGTGCGAATTGTTCAATAGTTGACCATTCTTCCTGGTTCGCTCTAAATGGAAAGTAGAGTCCTTCCGGGAGTTGAGAGTTCGCGTCTTTAAGCAGTTGTATAATATGGTCTATAGGCGTTAGTCTGGAGTGCATCATACCCCTTTTTAATAGGGTGACGTAATCTAAGACGTCTTCCGCATCGCGAGCTAACTCTGACAGTACGGTGCTAATAATTATAAAATTTGATTGTATGTTGTTTGCGCGTTCGCTTTCTAGTAGTTCTAGCTTGAGATTTTTGGTCGCGTTCGCGAGGAGGTACTCGTTATGTTGTACTGTCTTTTCTGTCTCGTCGATGTGTGCTATAGTTGCCTGTATTATTTTTAGTTGGTTTTTTACTGCGTGCTGTGTTGACTGTTGTGCATCATGTAGTATTGCGAGTTGTTCGTCAATTGTCTTTTTGTCGTTGGCGTCCATTGTACCGAATAGCGATTTGGCTATTGAGTCTCCGATGGCTACTCCGTCGATCAGTCCTCGTTTTTGTACTGTCGGCGTCTTATATGTGTCAGTTATTCGCAGGATTAGTCGATTTGTCCTCTGGTATTCTTTTGTGATGACAGCATTAAAACTATCGCATATAGCCTTATTCATTACCGCGACGATTCTACATAAGTTGTCAGTTTTTTGTACATATTTTTCAATTTGCGTCAGTCTTTTTGATAAAGACGCGGTGTTTATCTTAATTATTAGTTTCCATTGCAATTCTATTGGTCGGAGTCTACCTATTTTCTCATAGTAGATCCCCGGATGATGGGTGAATTTTTCCACTTAATACAGCGTGTCGCTTCCTTGAGCTGCTGTTGCCAGGTAGATACATATGAGAAGTCCCCTGCAAGGTGGTTTATTATTACTACCTTGCATCTTATTAATCAGCATTATTTTATCTCGTCGACGTGCTCTTCTTTAATTGTGCGTGAGAAAGGTGTAATGTTTATCTATCTCAGCTAATGTTGCCTTTGGGTCGACTGTCTTGGACTGTTCTGAGATTAGTCTTGTCCGAGCTGTCGTACGAGATATATATGTTTTATTTCTTACGGTCCGCGAGAAAGAGAGAAAAAAAAATGCAATTGTTAGTGCCGCCGTCGCTACCCCCGTCGCCTAATCCGGGGGTTATTGCCCTGAGTGACGAGTCTCCGGACGAAGGTGAAATTGTCGGGGTCTTCAAAGACCAGGTCGAAGACGCGGCGGAGTACGAGGACTCCAAGGAGGAGCAGAACAATGCGTCCTCCGAGAGAAATAGTTCTGACGAGGATGTAGCCCCCGATTCCGAGGATGAGGATGTAGCCCCCGATTCCGAGGATGAGCCGTACGTCTTCCTTCCTTCCCCTGGTTTAGTAGACCGTCTCCTTGAGAATCTCGGAGTGTCCGACTCCGGGGAGGAGTGGGACCGAGGCTTCGGTGCCCTGGAGGAACGTTTTTCCTCGAATGAAAACTCGGAGGAGGGGAGGGGGAACAGGGGGTTAGAAGAGTAAACATTAGACCTTCCTCCCCCTCTTTAATTTTTTAGTGTATAGTTCGTAAGTTATAATTTAAGTGTAGTGTTGGTTCCTCCTCCTCTTTAGTTAGTTCCCCCTTTTTTGTGTGCCATTATTTTGCGTGCCGGATGGATTACTTAGGCGGTTTTCAACCTGGTGAGTCTATTTTTATTTATTATTGTTTGTAATTCTTGCGTTATGAATGTGTGTATATATTATTATTTCTACTCTCTCTCTTTTTTATTTTCGCGTTATCCCTCAATAAACGGTTTAATGCGATTTACGTGTACGCAAACTGTCCGTCTTCCCCTTTTTACCGTATAGTTAACGTGCGAACGTCTTTCGGTAACTGTATAAGGTCCGGTCCATTGCGCGTCTAATTTTTTAGAACGCCCTCGGCGAAGCGTTTTGTCGAAAAGTAGAATTTTATCGCCAATTTTATAATTAGTTTCCTTTACGGATCGGTCGTAATAATCCTTCGACTTTTGTTTTTCATCCCTTATGTTATCTTTGGCGATACTATTAGTGGCACGTAATCTCTCCCGTAACTCGAGCGCATAGTCATCGTAGCTGTACGTCCTTTTAGGCGGCTTGGCTAGCGCTGTTGGTAATTCGGGGGGATGCCCGTAAATTAATTCAAAGAAAGTATACCCTGTTGCGGTGTGAGGGGTGGTATTATAGGTGTAGTTAGCATACGGAATCCACTCGTCCCAGTCCGTCTGATTCTTATTAATAAAATGCTTTAGATACTCGGCTAAGGTTCGATGCGATCGTTCTAATACGCCGTTGCTTTCAGGGTGATAAGCTGTCGTCTATATCTTCTTAATTTTGAGCAGTTTGCAAGTATTCTTAAATACTTCGCTCATAAAATTAGTTCCCTGATCTGTTAAGATGCATTCCGGAATTTCATATTCTAGAACGATTTTCGTCACAAATGCCTTACTTACGGTATTCGCTTCTTGGTTAGGAAGGGGCATAACCTTACTAAATTTTGTTAGGTGGTCCTAAAATGTCAGCAGGTACCGATTTTCGTTGTTTGTTAAAGTTAACGGTCCGACGATATCCAGCGCGCATTTTTCAAATGGTCTGCTTGGTGTATCGGTGATAACTAGCGGTGCTTTAATTCTGCGAAAGAGTTTGTTCTTCTGGCAGAGCTCGCATTTCTTTATGTATCTCTCTACGTCGGCTGTTAATCCATGCCAGTTGTGTTTTAGACGTATTCTTCTTATCGTTCGCTCGATTCCCTGATGTCCTCCTGTCGGGGCATCGTGGTATTCATATAGAATTTGTTTCTTTTCTTCTTCAGTATACTCCTGTATACTTTCATTATTTTTTATCGGCGTGCTTAATTGTGTGTGTACACTGTCTTCTTCGAGCGCGAGGATCTTATCAGAGTCTTCCGTAACGTGAGCCTCCCGCTTCACGTTTCGACTCAGGTCGGCGTTCGCGTTCACTCGACCGGCTTTGTGTATGATCTCATAGTCATACTCTTCTAATTTTAGTCGCCACCGAATCAGTCGCGATCCGGGGTCATTTACACTAAATAACCATGTAAATGGCTTATGGTCTGTCACTATCTTAAATTTTACGCCGTACACATATGGGCGGAAATGCTTGACAGCCCACACGATTGTTAGCAGCTCCTTTTCGGTAGTGCTATAATTTTGCTCCGCGCGATTTAATACTCGGCTTGCGTAAGCAATAGGACGGTCGTTACCTACCGGTCCCTGTGACAGGACTGCTCCGATTGCATAGTCGGAAGCATCCGTGGTCACGTTGAATTCCTTGGTGAAGTCCGGATATTGTAGCACGGATGCCGTCATCAATTTTTCCTTCAATGTATCGAACGCTATCTGCTGTTCGGTAGTCCAGACAAATTTTTCAGTTTTCTTAGTTAGCTTCGTCATTGGCTTAGCAATTTTAGAAAAGTCGCCGATAAATTTTCGATAGTAACCTGCAAGTTCGATGAAGGATTGAATATCCTTGACCTTGCGTGGTTCTAGAAAATTTTTGATTGCCTGTAATTTTCCGGGATCGGGTGCTATCCCGTCCTCAGAAATAATATGGCCGAGGTAATTCACCTCTTTTCGTAGAAACTCGCACTTATCGGGTTGTAGCTTTAGATTAGCTTCCCGTAGGCGTAGTAGCACTTCTTCTAAGCGCTTGTTATGTTCCTTTAGACTTGAGCCGTATATGACAATGTCATCTAAATATACGAGGCATCTAAGTCCTTGCATTCCAGTAAGCACAGAATTCATTAGCCTCTGGAATGTGGCTGGCGCGTTTTTAAGTCCGAACGGCATCCGATTGTACTTGTAGTGTCCATACGGTGTCGAGAATGCGATTTTCGGTTTATCATGCTCCGCCATGGGTATCTGGTGGTATCCCAACGCTAGATCTAGCGTCGTAAAATATTTAGCATTTCCTAACTGGTCCAATATTTCATCAATATTTGGCAGTGGAAATAAGTCGCCAATAGTCAAATCATTCAACTTTCGAAAGTCAATTACTATTCGAAGTCGTGATTTTCCAGTCGAGTCAGCTTTCTTCGGCACAACTAACAGGGGTGCGTTCCACTGGCTCGTACTAGTGCGGATAATGCTATTTTTCAGCATTTCCTTTATTTGTGTACTCACTTCCTCCTTATGTTTGGCGGGGAGGCGATACGCTCGCACGTTCACAGGCGCGGCGTCGGCTCGCGTGCTGATCTCGTGTTTCACCGTCGAGGTATACGTTAGAGGTTCTCCGTTCAAATGAAATATATCCTGATATTCGTTGCATATCCGATTGATATCCTTTCGTTCCTCAGGATTGAGATGCTGTGTGCGTAATAGTTGTCATATGCGTTCTCCGCGGGGAAGCTTTGTCTCGCAGTCCGTTTTGGAGATCACGACATAGACTTGTTGCATGACATCTTCTTCGATATCTTCCACGGTAACGATCGGTGTGGTGATTTCCACTGGTTTATCCGTGGTGTTAATTATGCTTATAAAACACATAAAATTTTTTGGCTCTACCATGCATCTGCCAATATAGATGCCGGGCGAATATTTCCTTGGCTCAGATTACTCCGGTTTTGTTTCGGTTCGTTACTGCACGAACGATGGTTTCGCTGCGCGGTTTTAAAATAATTTTATTATACGGGTTAAGTCGCAGGGTAACATCTTCTATAGTCACTGTCTTATTTTTATAGTCGCATGATACATGCTGTTTGCGCAGGAAATCGAGGCCGATTATCCCCTCGTATTCCATAGGGAAATCGTCTTTCACCACGTATATGGCGTGTTTAATCTCTCGCTCGCCTATCTTGATAGTGGCTTGCATCTTTCCTATAGTATGCACTCGGTGGCCAGTTATTCTTACCAATGATACTTCTTCGGGATAAATTCTTGTTTTTCCCTTTAGGTTCTTTACCTTTATTAACGATATCGTTGCGCCTGAATCGAACAACATGTCGATTTTACCAGTGCGTGTTTCTTTGATTTGGAGCGTAATTAGGTCAAGACCGTCGCATCGTGTGCCGTCTCGTCTTACGTGTGTCACTTGATACGCTCGAGCGCGCGTACTCTGCGTGCGGCTCGTCGCTCCTTCTTCCTCGCTACTGTGCTCGGAGTCAGAGTTCCTTTTCTGCGTTATCGCTTTCTTTCTTGCTCCCGTTATCTCGGCGGTTTGCATCTTTCCTTGCGCGTTCGGCACCTTTGACTTAGGCCGTCCGTGGAGATTCCAACACTCGTTGCGAGTGTGTCCGCGCTTTTTGCAATGGTTGCAATGCTTGTCGATTGCATTTATGCGTTTGTCGGGTTGCGGCAGGGCGTATCGATTACTGCTCCTGTTATTCCGGCAATCCTTACTGTAGTGGCCATATTGGCCGCAATTTCGGCAACGGGCATCGGACTTGTCGTAGTGCCTCGGCGAGTCGGGTGTCCGTCTCGTGTTACTCACGGCGGGACCCTTGATTCTTTCCTCTGCTCTTGCGACTGCTATCGCGTCCTGTAGCGTAACGTATCCGCGCGATCGGACTACCGCCTTTGTATCTTCGCGTAGCCCTATTTGGTAATTTTCCAATGTTTGCTGCTGCAGCATTTCTAAAATGATGCGCTTATGCTCGGCCGTGTATTGGTGTCGACCTTCAATCATCGACTCGTACAGGTCTATCATGAGCTTATCTGTACGCAGTCCGTAAGCTCGAGCGCTTTCTCCTGGCTTTTGCTTCAGGGTATTGAAATCGAGCTGTAAATGTGTTGTGCTTCGTTTACTTGCATAACACGATTCTAATTCCGTTTTTAATTGCACGAAATCGCTTATCTTTCGTGTCTGAAAGTCTAACATGGCGCGTCTTTTCAGTTTGGTACACAATATCGCTCCTAGTAAGGATACTTCATCCGACGAATCTATGTTCTCGATCGCGTAAGTCATGGCACTCAAAAATTCCTGCAATTTACTCGCGTTGCCGTCGAACTCAGGTATCATTCCGCAAACTTTTTTTAGTGACAATATTCCGCGACCTCTTTGTCGGCGCACGTCGTCGTCCGGGTATTCGAACGCGGTTTCACGCCGGCTATATTGCGTTTGTCAAGGCGCGTGCGTACATAGTGTTCGCGAATTTGTTTCTCGCACCTCGTTGACTTCGGTGGTTAGTCTCCGGACCTCGTGCATCATTGCGCGCAAAGCTTCCCGTATTTCCTGCACATCGTCTCTTTGAGTAGCAGTGCGAGTCTTGGCGCATTAGCACTTAGTTCTTGGTGCAGGTTCTGTAGTTCCTGTTCTGCACCGGCGATGAATTGTAGGGTTTCTGCTTGTTCGTCGTTAGGCATCGCGTTTGTTTGAAAAAAGTCAGCTGGGTCGAAAATGTCGGACTCGTATGACGTGAGTGAGAACTCGCCTCGTGACGAAACGCGACTAGGGGTGCGACTCTCGTACGGTCTTGTTCGTCGTTCTACACGGTGTTGCCGTGTCGCGTTGAATTCGTTTTGAAACAAACTCGCGTCGAGGTTCGCGAATTCGCTATGCAAGTCATTTGCTATAGCAGCGTCGTTGTTTTTCGACATTCACGCCTATTCTATGCTCACGATAACCGCTATTTGATTACCGGGGGATCAGCACGTTTTTACTATTAGTAGGGCTTATCGCTTTGCCCTTCGTATTTCGCTTTGTACAATATTATTTCGACTTACAGTAACGCTGCGCTTCGCTCCATGTTGTCAGCTGTGTATTGCGGTAGGTCGGTACTCCGGTGTCGCTGATTACGCTGCGTCGAGTGTTGAGCCGTGGCTGAGTTCTGCTCGGCGGGCTCGTCCAGGCAGCTGGTCCTCGAGGTCGTTCAGCTGCTCTCGGCTCGTGACATAGGTCCCTTGGCCTTATAGGTAGTTCCTCGTTGGAGTTGTTTGCCTTCCTTCCTGGCAGTCAATCCCACCGCTGCCACCAATTTTGTTTCCTTGCGGTATAACAAAATATTTTTGCCGTACCTTGCGGTGCGACAAAAGATCTTTCGGGATTCGTTGCTGCCCAAGGAATAGGAACTCGCGGAAAGGGGCGGCTTTTGTAGGCAGGGTCCTCAAATCACTCACTCACTCATTCTAAGTTAATTTGATATAAAAGATTTATTTCACTGTGGTTGTACATTGGTTGCAGTCGGCGAAGGTGCCGCGTCGTATTACACTTGATTAGATACGGCGCGTGACTCGGAGTTAACGCGTCGTATCTGTTCGCTTGAGATTTGCTTGCGGTAAGTCCCAAACTCGTACTTCACTCGTGCGGGCCGTACGTATCGGCTTGATTTCTAATCACTAATCCCGCTAGCCGCTGTTCAACAGCAGCTTAAATAGTGTTGCGGATTTAATTATTAGTGGGGGCATCGGGCCCTCCGCATGACCATATATGGTCATTCCCGCGCGCATCCGGCGCGCGGAAAATATTTGCGAGCTTAGCAACAATTGCCAAAATGCATTTCCGGTGGCATGATTGTTGCTAAGCTGGCTTCGCTAATTCTTTAAGGTGGCTGGTACGTTGCCCAGTGCGATGACCGGCCGGCAGCGCACGAGGCATATGTCACCTAACACCTTATGCGAGCCTTCCTCGGCGAGCTAAATGATAATTTGAATACTTTATTTGTAATATAATTTTATTGGTTGTGTTCCGCTCACAACAAACGCAACTTCTAGCCTATAGCACGAGATTATCATCTCGTTTTGCCAATAATTGAGAATAATGGAATCTATATATTATTATATGTGGATGGATTCGATTTTTAATACTCTTTAATTTTTGTCCTTACAAAATTTTCAAAATGTTGAAAAAAGGGGGTGAGATAAATTAAAAATTGAAATTTTTGAAAAATGTAAATATACTATTGTAAAGAGTATAAAATGCCATAAAAATTTTACCTTTTGTAATATATTAACGTAAAGAAATGTATTATATTATCGTAGAATTTATCTTTTCGTAATAAACTGTTGCCGTTATATACATAACTGTCTGTCTCGTCACTCAACCAGTCCGTCACCCGAATCCTGAATCTCGCTGCTGAATCCGAAGCCAATCACGTTCAAAATTCACGATTACATCCTTTAAACCGTATGTTTTTTATTACAGTAGACTCTCGATAATTGGCCGAAAACGAGATTATAGGAAAGGAAAATTCTCGGAAGTCGTATTACCGCGCTCTCCCGCGCGTACACGATGCGCAGTCATCTGCGTCAAGTCTGTAATGTCATGCCAGTGCAAAAGTTACACCCTAACCTATCATATCAAATTTCTGTAAGATACTGTAGCTTTGATATTTCCTTTTTTTATAATTTTCTTTGTTTTTATTTAATATTTTTATAATTAAGCACTACATAACTAATAATCACAGTTGTAAACGCGTTGTTGATTTTGATAACGTCGCGAGAACATAAGCAAAAGTAACCTAAACACGTACAGAAAGGAGTGTTAACGCTAGACAATGCTGAGTCGCAGGCAACGCGCGGCGCTTAGTGGCGTAGTGGGAAAACATAGGAAAGCCGCGTTCATGTGTGTAAAAGTACGTATGAAGAAGTGTGGCGCATTATCGTACGGCCAATTATAAAGAGTCTACTGCATTTTTCATAAAATTTCGTTTTTACGTGAGGTCGCTGATTACGAATCTGGAGTCAAAATTTGAAATTTAATTTTTAAAATTAAAAATGACGGTCCTAATAGATAGACAAAATTAATAAATAGGCCAATTTATTTCAATTTGAGTATCTGGTAGGTTTTAAGATCGTTGATTACAAATCCAAAATCGAAATTAAAAAATTAAAAATAGCAGACCCAATATAGCGAAAAAAGTTTCTAAAAAGTTGTTGGATTCATTTATAACTAGATATTTAAATTTGGGGGTATTTGAGTATTTGGATTCTTTTTCAAAGTAGATTTGTAAAATCTGCAAATTTTCTTTGTGTATCACTCAGAATAAAAACTGTTTTTCTTCCTTTCATACAAATAACATTTTAAAACAATAACTTTGCAATATTACAGTACTAATTTGTTCAATCTACAACTTTTTACTTCGGATTCGTAATTAGCAATCACTAAAACCTTCAAATACTCAAATTCAAATAAATTAGCTCTTCTTTTCAAAAACTTTCATCGCTGTATTGGATCCATTATTCTAAATCTTTTTATTTCGAGTTCAAATTCATAATCGGCGACTTTAAAACTCGCAGATACCCAAATTGAAATAAATTAGACCAATTTTCAAAAGCTTAATCCATCAAATTAGGTCCGCCATTGTAATTCTTTAAATTTGGATTCCAGATTCATAATTAACAACAATACAAACAATTATAAAGGGCTCGTTAATGCTAAGCAAAAATAATATGATAAACAGGTCAACATATCAAACCAAGACTAATTTTCTTAATACATTATAATTTATTATCTAAATATTATATAATTATAAACGCGACTAATAACACTAGTGTTAAAAGATGTTCAATTTCAAAATTACATGTAATAACGTTTCGACTATACTTAGTCCTCTTCAGTCATAATAAATTACCAATAAATATGAACTTAAACATTAATTAAATAATGGACACGAAAATATAATTAAACAGTTAAAAATGATGACCATAAAACAGCGCACTTCGTATCAAAATGTGTCATAATAAATAAAAACGTGAACCAATAAATAATACAATTAAATAAATAATAAAATGAAAAACAATAAAATTTTTTCGTAAGTCGGCTTTCATATTAAAATAAATCTATAAGATCAAAGACAATGAAAAACGTTATGAATAACATAAACTGATATGCGTATTGTAGAAAACTGTAAGATTATATACGTTGATCCCAGAGGTTAAGACACAATATTAAAACGAGCAACAACACACAGAGTATTTGACAAAGCGCTAAAAACTAGTGTAACGTTCGGTAGTCAGAGACAGAATCTTTATAATTAACAATCCTAAAATCCAGATACTCAAATTGAAATAAATTAGCTCATTACTCATTAAATTCATCCACCATAATTGCCGTATTAACTTTTGAATTTTTTAAAAATTCTGACTCCAGACTTGGATTCAGCGACCTCAAAAACCCATGTATACAAAACTCCATAGAAACGCATGTAAAAAAAAATAAGGACTGTCCCGATTGCGCATATAAGCAATTGGATACAGTAGTATTTCCTGATTAGACACAGTCCCGATTAAACACGAACTCGATTGGACACAGACCCGATTGGACACGGGCTCGATTGCACACCGTCCCGATCGGACACAGTCCTGATTGGACACGGATTCAATTGGACACGGACCCGATTGGACACGGACTCGATTGCACACCGACCCGATTGCACACGGACCCGATTGCACACGGACCCGATTGCGCACGGAACTGTCCCAATTGCGCACATAAGCGATTGGACATAGTAGTATTTCCCGATTAGACACAGTCCCGATTGAACACGGACTCGATTAGACACAGTCTTGATTGCACACCATCCCGATTGGACACAGTCCCAATTGGACACGGACTCGATTAGACACAGACCCGATTGGACACAAACCCGATTGGACACAGTCTCGATTGCACACCATCCCGATTAGACACGGACTCGATTAGACACAATCTCGATTGCACACTATCTCAATTGGACACAGTTCCGATTGAACACGGACTCGATTGCACACGGACCCGATGGCGCACCGACCCGATTGCACGCGACCCGTTTGCACACGGACCCAATTGCACACGGATCCGATTGTGCACCGACCCGTTTGCACACGTACCCAATTGCGCACCAACCCGTTTACACACGACGATTCCACATTGCAGATAGTACATGGGTTAGCGACTTGAACAAGGTGGGTGCGGGAGAGGGGGACAAAGCCACCCTTGCACTCCCCCCCCGTGCGTGCGTGCGTGCGTGCGTGCGTGTGTGTGTGTGTGTACAAAGCATTTTCTGCACCACATGGGTTTGCGACTATAAAATATGTATAAGAAAGAAAAATATTTATAATAAATATTTTGTACATATTTTTGTCTGAGTTTGCTAGGTATAAAAAAATTATGATAAATATTTATACTATTATAATCAAAAAATATATAAAATATTTCGAGTTTATATATCATAAATATCTTTCAGTACTTTTAAAAATAATTTATATATTGTTAATCACTTTTTTATTATTTCTAAATGGTTTATGAAAAATGATTATATAACTTTTAAAAAATATTAAAAAAAAATAAATTTTTTAAATATTTATAAAAATTTATGCTAAATTTTCTGTGCTATCTAGGTTGTTTTTGCATTATTCTGCGACGCGGAAGCGTATCGTGTGCAATCGGGTCCGTGTGCAAACGGGTCGGTGTGGAAACGGGTTGGTGCGCAATCGGGTCCGTGTGCAAACGGGTCGATGCGCAATCGAGTTCGTGTGCAATCGGATCCGTGTCCAATCAGGTTCATGTCCACTCAAGTCTATGTCTAATCAGGTCCGTGTCCAATCGGGACTGTGTCCCATCGGAACAGTGTGCAATCGGAACTGCGTCCAATCGGGAAATACTACTGTGTCCAATAGCTTATGTGTGCAATCGGGCCTCGCTCAAAAAAATGTATGATTAGGATTACTAGTCAACAATTTCTACTATTTTATATTTACTGCCTTATAACTTTATAAATTTATGTTTATTAATATATACTAATAAATAAATTCATAAACTGATAATAGTTTGTGCATAAAACAGTTTTCGAAAAAGAATTTATGGAGAAATTTGGAAAAAATATAGAAAAATTGACTATTGGCGCATCTTTTTGGTTGCTATATTAAATCCGCCATATTAAAAATTGTATATTTAATCAAATAATAAACTGCAAATATCAATCCCATTATTTTCAATGATAATAAGCTGTTAATTATTTGAAATTTATAAATTATTCTGGAAAAAGTACAATTCATAAATTTTTGCGATTTAACCGGCATTTTTCAATAAAAATAATAATTTTAACAAAAGGTATAGCGAAATAAGCAGGTGAAATCTGCCCCCGCACTAATCGAGCTCAAATTGATATCATTAGTTGGCACCCTTGAGATGTAAAACTTCACCAAAAATTAGTTACAAAATTGCATTTTTTGAGGAGTTATGGAGAAGAAAAAAAATTAAGAAAGTGGTTTTTTTTCGAAAATAGACCGATTTTAATGAAAAAAATATATGTTGTGAGCATCGTTTAGACAAGTTTAAAAAAATTTTAAATAATTTTTGTGATTAAAAAAACCCAATAAAAAAATTTTTGAATTCTTTATGAATTTTTTGGAGGGTGATAGTTCTGAGATATTACTTTTATATTATCACAAAAACATCTTTAGATTTTCTTCTTTAACACGTTTTTTTTTTAAACCAATCGGAGTGGTGAAACATGGTTAAAAATAATAATTTATATCGCGCCGTTGTGCCGCGCCGCGCCGGCTGGGTGACTGCGCCGCGGCGCAAGGCGATTGTTGTCATGTTGCAGTTACTAATTGCAGTGTTGCAATGTTTAGTTGCCAAGAAGAATTATGATATAATAATATCAAATATAATAACACATATATAATATTTCCAGGACGTCTGCAGTAAGCCTATAAAACTTATCGTTTCGGCAGTTTATTACAAAAAAATTGTAGTACGTTTTTAAATTTTACATGTTCGGGGTAGCTTTTTTAAAGTGAGTCCCCTGGCCTCTCACATTATCCATCATCGGGGTGCTTTTTTAATGTGAGTCCACTTGCCAAAAAAATAATGTAAAAAGCAAAGGGATTCACGTTAAAAAAAGCACCCCGGTGATAAATAATATGAGAGGCGAGGAGACTCACTTTAAAAAAACACCCCGATAATAGATAATGTGAGAGGCGAAGAAACTCACAATAAAAAAGCACACCGATGATAAATAATGTGAGAGGCAAGGAGACTCACTTTAAAAAAGCACCCCGATGATAGATAATGTGAGAGGCGAGGGAACTCACATTAAAAAAGCACACCGATGATAAATAATGTGAGAGGCAAGGAGACTCACTTTAAAAAAGCACTCCGATGATAAATAATGTGAGAGGCGTAGGAACTAACATTAAAAAAGTACACCGATGATAAATAATGTGAGAGGCGAGGGAACTCACTTTAAAAAAACACCCCGATGATAGATAATGTGAGAGGCGAGGGAACTCACGTTAAAAAAGCACACCAATGATAAATAATGTGAGAGGCGAGGAGACTCACTTTAAAAAAGTACCCCGATGATAGATAATGCGAGAGGCGAGGGGACTCACTTTAAAAAAGCACACCGATGATAAATAATGTGAGAGGCAAGGGGACTCACTTTAAAAAAGCACCCCGATGATAGATAATGTGAAAGACAAGAGAACTTACATTAAAAAAACACACCGATGATAAATAATGTGAGAAGCAAGGGGACTCACATTAAAAAAGCACCCCGAACATATGGCATTTAAAAACGTACTGCAATCTCCTCGTAATAAACTGCCAAAACGATAAGTTTTATAGGCTAACTGCAGACCTCCTGGAAATATTACGTACGCCGTACGCCGCGGCGCGGTCGCCCAGCCGGCGCGGCACAACGGCGCAGTGTGAATTATTATTTTTAACCATGTTCCACCACTCCGATTAATTTGAAAAAAATACGAGTTAAAGAAGAAAATCTAGAGATGTTTTTGTGAAAATATAAAAGTGGTATCTCAAAACTATCACCCCCCAAAAAAATTCATAAAAAATTCAAAAATTTTTTTATCGAGTTTTTTTTATCACAAAAATTACTTAAAATTTTCTTAAACTTGTCTAAGCGATGATTACAACATATATTTTTTTCATTAAAATCGATCCAACCATTTAAAAAAAAACCACTTTCTTTATTTTCCTTTCCCCCTCCATAACTCCCCCAAAAATGCAATTTTGTAGCTAATTTTTGAGGAAGTTTTACATCTCAAGGGTGCCAACTAATGATATCAATTTGAGCTCGATTAGTGCAGGGGCAGATTTCACCTGCTTATTCCGCTATGCCCTTTAAAAAATATATCCTTAAAGTGTCCACAACTATATTGTGCACCGATGGTTACAAAAAAAGTTGGAGTTTCATACTATTTTAATGAAAAAAATATTGAAAAAAAAATTTTTGCGTTTTTTCGCATTTGTCTACTTAAAAGTCGCTATAACTTTTTTGGACTTTTTTTTACACAAATTTTGACAATAGATTTTAAGAAAGCGCAAAATTTTACGTAAGAAATAATACTTTTTAAATTTTTTATAGATCTTTAATGTTGCAAATAAAATCACTAAAAATTATGTTAAAAATGCGTTGACGTTAATGAATTAAAAACTAGAAAGACCTTGATGGGTCACTTAGTGACCCACCGTGATGCACAGAATTAACGCTAAATAAATAATCTGTCAATAATCCGTGTCACATAAACATCGTGTCACATTACATCGTATCAAAGCAGTTAAAGTATAACACAGTAGTGAAAATAGTGCAAAAATAAAGATTTTTTAATTGTGAGAAGTCCGTCCTCCGCCCTATACTCTCCACATTCTGTCCTGAACTTCTCGCCTTTACCATTTCTTACGCACAACAAAAATAGGGTAATTATTTAGATTAAGGGACACCGCGTCGATGACCTTGACCTTGACGTAAGTTCTCAAGGACATGACTCTGAGTAACTTTTCCTTATAACTTAATCGGCGGTCATTGTTCGTTAAAAAGTTATTAACAAAAAAAGTTAAAGAATATTTATATAGAATAGAACACACACACACACACACACACACGCACACGCACACACATACATACACGCGGAGGAGAGATGCAAAAAAAAACGCGTAAGCGAGGGAGGGGCAAAGCCCCCCCCTGCTGGAATTTTTCCTAACTCTAACCCACCAATTTTATGCCGTTATTTGGTTAATGTGAAACATTAGAAACAAATAGTGTGGAAAGTCGCAAACCTATATGGTAATGTACAAGCGTGGACGTCGTTTACGTTTCATAAATACGGTACATAATATCAGTGCTTTACGTGTGTGTGTGTGTGTGTTGTGTGTGTGTGTTCTATTCTATATAAATATTTTTAAACTTCTTTGTTAATAACTTTTTAACAAACAATAATTAAGTTATAAGGAACAGTTACTCAGGATCATGTCCTTGACAACATATGTCAAGGTTAACATCATCGGCGCTGTGTCCCTTAATCTAAATAATTATCAAAAATAAATGTGTATTTGTGCGGATCATCTATTTCTACTTGTGCGGGTAAACGCATTCGCTTACGGCTCGTGCGTCCATTCCCTGCACCCGGGGACATACGATTTTTCGCACTTATAGCACAAAATCTATTTTGTTACATGTGCGTTAAAAGTGGCCCTTTTCCGCAAGTCGCTAATTGTGCACGGACAGTTTTCTCGCACAAATAACTCATTCTCCCACCAATCAAACG
Organism: Monomorium pharaonis; assembly: GCF_013373865.1. NCBI lineage: Eukaryota > Metazoa > Arthropoda > Insecta > Hymenoptera > Formicidae > Monomorium > Monomorium pharaonis. The sequence continues at coordinate 21,755,282 of NC_050473.1, read as the reverse complement.
TGTGGAAAAGTCATGTAGGAATCATTTTCACACGATTATTTCCCCAAGCTTGATTATTCTTTCACATTTTTTCCAATTTTTGCTTTTATTCCTACACTCACGTCGTACTACAGGCTCGTCATCACGCAACACACATGTGGTATCTCTCCACGCTTCATTGCTTTCGCGAATTTAACCTTCCCTAATCTGTCAATTCACATTTAAGGACCATATTTTAATGTACAAGTAACAAAAAATATTGTGTGTCTTTGAAGCTATCAAAAATAACAGCTCTAAACATATACACAACCAAAACTTACATGGTTAAGATTTTACATCTCTCAAAAGCTTAATGTTTTAGCAAAAAATTTTTAGTTTTTAAAAACGCATTTTTAAAAAAACTTAAACTTTGAATTTGTTTTTTAGTTTAGTCTCTGCAATATTTTGTTTCTAAATTATAAAATTAAAAATTGGTATTTTTCAATGTTTTTTTACTCAGAAATGTAGCATGATATAACGTCATCAAAGAAAAATTAATTAATAAAATTATTTTTATAATTAATAATAGATATTTGTGTTAAAGCGCAGAAAATCGACAATTTCCCCCAAGTGTGGAAAGTGGACGCATAAGTCGTACGCATGTGTGGAAATAGCCAATTTGCACACATTCTATTTTTTGTTATAAGTGTGTAAGAAATTATAAAGGTAAGAAGTGGTTCAGGATGAAAGATGGAGAGTTTAGAGCAAAGGGCGGGGGTCTGCGGGGCACAATTTAAAAAATTCTTCATTTTTGCAATATTTTCACTACACTGTGCCACTATTTTCACTGCTTTGATACAATGTAATGTAATACAATATTTATGCGACACGGATTACTGACAGGTTATTTATTTAGGATTAAGTTCATTCAAAAGCGACGAAACATCAAAAGTTATCCATAAATGGCGATAAAATGTCGGTAATGGTCAGTAATTTTTGCAAATTTTCAAAAATTACCATATGTGTCATACTTCTTTTCAAGAAGTATCATGCGTGTTGAGAGATGACATGTCTGTGGTACAACGCAAATGTCAGACTAAAAGGGAACGTGTGACAAAGTGATCAATCGTGCGTGATTTAGGGAGAATAACCATGCGGAAATGATTTCTGCGTACGGTTGATCGGTGGGGGAGTCACTTGTGGAAGCCGGTAAAAAGCCACAAATTCAAATAAAAAAGGCAAAAAAGGAAGATAATCTGTCATTTACAGTCAATTAAAAATGTGGAGATATAACTTTGATAATGGCAAACAATAAAACATTTTATATTTAATTTTTCATAAAATATGTGAAAAAATCTCAAATGCACTGAAACTTTTAAGTGGTAGTAAAATTTTTTAAATCTTGGTGTGTGTGTGTGTGTGTGTGTGTGTGTGTGTGTGTGTGTGTGTGTGTGTGTGTGTGTGTGTGTGTTAATCATTATAGTATTATCTTACCATCAGGTTGAATTTGACAAGATGGTTCATTAATGTTTAACAGCAATTCGTTGGTATCAATTCTAAGTCCATCAAACACCGTAATTAATTCACCGACTTTACACAATTGAGAATCGTGCTTGCTCTCGCTCATCAAATCAAATGTCAATTCTAAATTTTCTAATTTTCCATTATAATGTGACAACACTTGAAACAAGTTTATCCGTTTCTCTCCTATTAATGTATCCTTGCGAAATGTGCTATGGTCAAGTAATCGAAAATGCAATTGTGAATACGGCGTGACAAGTATAGTGAATTCCTCGTTCCATTTCGGTTGATACGTGGCTTTTGATACCTCTGTTTTACGAGGACTTTTATCATCGACCGAAAACTCTATATATGGATTAGGCTTCAAAAAAGTTGAACTTCTTAGTATCGCTGCTTCAACTGAAACAATTTTAATAGTTGCACAATTAAAAAATGTAAAAAAAAATTTTTATATATATAATAAATTAAAAATTATTTATTTTTCATTAGTCATATTTTTAAAAAAAAATGCAAGATACTTCACGTGCATTAAATATTTTATGTATTTTTTTAATCGTCAAATTTCATTTTTACAAATTGTAAATGAATACAATCCAATCGAAGTTGAGTGCTCTATTTATGTAACTTAACAATATATTAGGTTGTCTATTCATATATTAGGTTGTCGAAAAAGTCCTGACGCATTTTTGCAACAAATGGCGCTAGTTCATTTGTGGAAGTACTAGAGTCATTCATATCTTCGTTATTGCATTGTCATTTAACAGCTGACAGTTCTAGCTTTATTCTAAAAAAAAATTGCTTAATAAAACTTCCCCAAAAATTAGCTACAAAATTGCATTTTTTTGGAGAGTTATAAAAAGGAAAAGAAAAATAAAAAAAGTGGATTTTTTGAAAATGGTTGGACCGATTTTAATGAAAAAAATATGTTGTAAACATCGTTTAGACAAGTTTAAAAAAATTTTAAGTAATTTTTGTGATAAAAAAAACCCGATAAAAAAATTTTTGAATTCTTTATGAATTTTTGGGGGGGTGATAGTTCTGAGATACCACTTTTATATTTTCACAAAAACATCTCTAGATTTTCTTTTTTAACACGTATTTTTTTCAAATCAATCGGAGTAGTGGAACATGGTTAAAAATAATAATTCACACTGCGCCGCTGCGCCGTGCCGCGCCGCGCCGGTTGGGCGACCGCGCCGCGGCGCACGGCGATTGTTGTCATGTTGAACTTACATACTAGTTACAGTGTTACAATGTTTAGTTGCCAAAAAAAATTATGATATAATAATATAAAATATAATAATACATATAATATTTCCAGGACGTCTGCAGTTAGTCTATAAAACTTATCGTTTCGGCAGTTTATCACGAGGAGATTGCAGTACGTTTTTAAATTCCATATGTTCGGGGTGCTTTTAATGTGAGTCCCCTTGCCTCTCACATTATCTTTTTGGCAAGTGGACTCATATTAAAAAAGCACCCCGATGATAAATAGATAATGTGAGAAGCAAGGGGACTCACATTAAAAGCACCCCAAACATATGGAATTTAAAAACGTACTGCAATCTCCTCGTGATAAACCGCCAAAACGATAAGTTTTAAAGGCTAATTGCAGACGTCCTAAAAATATTATATGTATTATTACATTTTATATTATTATATCATAATTTTTCTTAACCACTAAACATTGCAACACTGCAACTAGTATGTAAATTCAACATGACAACAATCGCCGGTGCAACGCGGCACGGCGGCGCAGTGTAAATTATTATTTTTAACCATGTTCTACCACTCCAATTGATTTGAAAAAAATACGTGTTAGAGAAGAAAATCTAGAGATGTTTTTGTGAAAATATAAAAGTAGTATCTCAGAACTATCACTCTTCAAAAAATTCATAAAAAATTCAAAAATTTTTTTATTGGATTTTTTTTATCACAAAAATTACTTAAAATTTTCTTAAAATTGCCTAAACGATGTTTACAACATATATTTTTTAAATTAAAATCGGTCCAACCATTTTCGAGGGAAAAAAAACTTTTTATTTTTCTTTCCCCTTCTATAACTCCCTAAAAAGTGCAATTTTGTAGCTAATTTTTGGGGAAGTTTTACATCTCAAGGGTGCCAACTAATGATATCAATTTGAGCTCGATTAGTGCGGAGGCAGATTTCACCTGCTTATTCCGCTATGCCCTTTGATATATTTAACATAAAGTATATTGTATTTTTTGTAAAGATATTAATAATTTTAAATTAAGAGACACAGTAGTGCCTACGCGCAGCAAGGTATCACCGCTGCTTCTTTTATGCATGACGCTGTTTGCGAGATTCCGTAGATTATCAAATCTCAATAATGACTAAATTTAATCGATTAATTTTTTAATAAACTTAATAGAGAGCTTAGATTTGATTTGTATGATAAAAGTGTTTTTGTTTCCGCTACGTGACTTATGAGCAAAGATATCGTGATTTAAAGTGTCGCATCAAAAGCAAAAATATTTTAAGAAACATCGTCGTTATCGTCGTCGTCGCGCAGCGTCTGGGACAGATGATAGGAATTTGTACTATTGCTTTTCGCGCAATAGATGACTACGAGTTGAGTATTGACATGAGTATTGACAAAAAGTGCGTGTTCCTGTTCGCGGCGAGTTTTACGGCAACGATGTGACAGTTCGCGGTTAATGACGTAATGACGTGCGTAAGGTTAATGACGAGTTAGTTTTTAGTTTCTGTATGCATATTACATCGTGGAGGAAAATACGACTAAATTTGAAGATTAGTATAAAAAAATTAATTGCTACATCGACTTTGGTATCAAAGTGATGGTCTATTTATTTGCTCTTAAAATATCCTAGTCCCGAATTTGTTACTTAATATTGAACTTTTGTAACTTAATGGTTAAAGTGGAGGTGCTGACACGCACACGATAGGAGCAAGAAATTCGAGAATAGAACAAAAAATTAACAGAAAATTAAGCCATATGTTCAAACTTTTTTTAGTGGTGAGAGTGCTAGATTCACTGAGGTAAAAACGTATCAGTCAAAGTTTGTAGAATATTAGAAAAAAAAGATGATGATAATCTAGACTTGACCTTGAATAATATCAACAAGATCATCTCAATCTCAATTTTTAATTTGATACGGACTTTAAAATTGTCTTTTTTAACCTTCGTATACCCGCTTAAAAAGTGTAACACGTATACCCGCATATGGTCTGTGAGACCGAGATTCCTAAGTCCATTTTAGTATGTTTTTAGTAACGTGTCATCATAAAATTAAATTTACTATTAGTTGAGAGTATGTTAAAACATATCAAACAAAGTTTTATAAATAATATTTACTTTTATTAGCTAATAACAGTCTTTTATTACAGCCATTGGTAAGAAACAATATTCTTATGAACTACGAAAATTTGAACAAAAATATATTTTTTATCATATCAAATTAAAAAAAACTCTAAAATCTTAAAGAACAGTTCGTAAAATAAAAAAAAAACTAAAGTACTTAACATTGCTCAACATAGCAGTCGGAGCATATCATAATAGCATGTTCCATACAAAAATATTTTTTACAAGAAACGCAGTTGTAGCGAGTCTTGCGATTTTTTTTGGCGTTGCAATAATAACAACGACCTATTTTGTTATTATTTGTTGTCACAGTAGATTCGGGACCATCTAATTTGCAAATTTCAGCAAGCCTTTGCCGTATCAGTCTTGGTAGATAACTGTTCACAGCACGTCTCCTCAAATGTGCGTTTATGAGATCATAAGATAAAGCTTCCAAAAAAGACCTACGCTTTATTTTTTTGTTGTTATTGTTTTGCACATATATTATGTACGAATTTATTCCTGTTACATTCATTAAGCTGTAAAATACCACCATGGGCCATCTGTTAGTACCTCTTGCGACATTGTAGGTTTCACACATTTTATCCACCGTATCAACGCCTCCCTTAGTTGCATTGTAGTCCATAATAATGTCTGGTTTTCCAGTTTCTTCATTAATTTTTGCATCATCATGCATACTAGAAACTAGTAGAACATTCTTGTTTTTCTTTGGTATATAGGAAACTAGAGTGCAATTGCTTCGGTGTCCAAATAAGCTTGATTTTTCCTCACGGCCTCTAGACTCGATGAATTGCTTAGGCAGTTCTTTTTTATTTTTTCTAATAGTTCCGATAACGGTCAATCTGTATTCTCTCTGCAGAATATCGATCAAAGGAATACTTGTAAAAAAATTATCACATGTGATATTGCGACCGCTATTACGAATAATATCACTAAGACGTAAAACCAAAGCCTTGGAGGAATTATCCACCGAATAAGGCCCATCAGGCTGCTTTCCAACATATACTTCCATCTTTAGCGTGTAAAAGTGTTTAGCATCTGTCAAAGCGTAGATCTTTATACCATACTTATTAGGTTTAGATGGAATGTATTGCCTAAAACTGCAGTGACCTCTAAACGCTTCCAACTTTTCGTCGATTGTAACAAACTGTGATGGACTGTAATATTTTTTGAATGACGCTACAATCTCCTCAAACAAGTCACGAATTGGAGCCAGTTTATCTATAGAAGCTCGTGCGTCTCGGGAATCTTTATCATCAAACCTTAGACAACATAAAAGTAAGTAAAAACGGTTCCAACTCATAGTCAAACGAAAGATCTCTGGAGAAGAGCCATCAGTCTTGAATAAATCTTTGGCATTCAAACGGCTGTTTCTTCTAACACCAGCAAAATATAAAAGTCCTAGAAAAGCTCGAATTTCAATTTCATCAGTCGGTGTGCAGTCTCTTTCTCTTTCAAACTGAGGTAATATACGTTTTATTTGTTGATTGGTGTACTTTGTAATCGAGTTTATTACATTTTCTGAAAAAAATAAGTTCCATATGTCACCTGGTTCTTTCAAATTTTTAGCTTCGCCTTTTACACCTGGTAACTGAGTCACAATATTCTTAGCACGTCTTCTTACTGTTATTGACGGAACATTTTTATTCCATTTTGTTTGGCTATCTTTGCCAAGGTAGTAATTATTAGAAGTTTGTTGTAACTCCTCCTCACTCTCAGAATTACCTCCTTGCTCTGTATCACTACTTTCTTGCTGCACTTCAATATGATCCTCAAAGTCACTGTCGTTTTCATCCTCATAATTGGAATCAAAGTCACCCTCTTCCAAAAGCCTTCTTATATGTTTCTCGTCCATTTTGAGGTTATATAATGTACCTATAAACAAATTATAAATATAGTATATAATGTAAACCCAATAATAACAAAAAATAATATATAATTATAGGAGGTACTCAAAATATTACTTACCAAAAATTGTGACACCTATACCCGCGTCGGTCTAACAGACCGATCAGTGTCGTGAACGAGTATACGTGTTGTATGCACGAACGATCGTGCCGCACTGAATTGAAGTTGACAATAAATCATGCAGCTAGCAGTGAGCTCGAAGCGCTAGCGTCTTTTGTTAAAAAAAAAAATAAGGCAAAAGTAAATCGTCAGTCTGACAGACCAATGCGCGGGTATACGAAGGTTAAATTATCTTTTTTAAAAAAGTACAAAAAAGCGCTAAGTATGCGCGCGCAAAAATATATTCCTGTACAAAACAACTTAGACTTAAAGATAGACACTACAAAATGAGAGTATTGAGTTTTTTCTCTACAAAAGTAATAATAATATAAAGAAATGCGCCAACGATAAAAATAAATGTTTATACAAAATAGAACATCTACATTATTTTTTTTGGCTAACATTTATAGTTTGGTTTTTTGTTAAGCCCGACTTAGAGATTCATATTGGGGTTGATTGCAAATAAGTATTCTACTACAAAAACTTGGCGCTGCTAATACTAAACACACACATGCGCGCGCACGCATAAACGTACGAACGCATACATATTCAGATCCACGCACAAGAGAAAAAAAAGAGGTGACAAATTATTTGGTTTAGCAGCGCCAACTTTTTGTAGTAAAATATTTATTTGTAATATTTGTAATCAATCCCAATACCAATCTTTCTGATGCGAGCTTAACAAAAAACGAAACTATGAATGCCAGCCAAAAAATAATAATAAAGAAGATGTTAAATTTGGTATAAATATCCATTTTTATAGTTCGCATTTTCTTTATATCATTACTTTTGTAGAAAAATAACATAAAACTCTCTATAAATTTGTATTGTAAAATCTAAGTTTTGTACAAGAATATATTTTTAAGAGCGTTTTTTAAACGCGTATACTCTTTTGTACTACGTAATAAACAATTACATAGCTTCAAAAACTGAAAAAAAAAAGTATTTTTATTCTAAGTCCAAAAACAACGCTACGTATTATTTTTTATGCCAAACAAAATTTTTTTTTTACGTCCACCATATTAGATTCGTTACTTTAAATTTCGAATTTTTAACTTTAAATTTGTAATCAGCAATCCAAAAAAGCATACACACAAAAGGCAAATACAGAATTTTTTTAATTTTTAATCCGCCATTTTGAATTTTGCAATTCTGACTTCGTCATTCGTAATTAGTAATCCTCAAAAAAAATATATAGAGTATTTTTTGTCAACCGGGTCACCCGCCGTTCCTAATTGTACGTAGAAGAACCACCTTGCACACAAATTTAATTACAGGCAAGAACTATCAAAAGCCATATGCGCTTTTGAAAAACTCGATATGGCAAATATAAGAGTGCAAAATGTAAAATAGTTTATAGGTTTACTTCAATTGTTTTCTAAGGGTTTTCGAGGATGCTAATTACGAAACTGCTTATAAGTTCGTCACTGTACGATATGCAATTAAACCCACTTGTCCCGCGATTTATCAATATTTCGACGGAACAGACGCGTTATTGATTATTCAAAATGCGAGTGACGAGCCACACCGAGCGCTTGAGACATTCCGATTAGGTCAGCCAGCGCGTATCAGTGCATAGCAAACGGTCGGAGAACGACCATGAACTTCGACCACTCCCAAAGAATTTCGAAAAATCGCGGCGATCGATTGGTGAGCCGAGAGCATCGCCGGATAGGATAAATAAGCGACCGCGAGTACGCCTTGACTTACTTTTTCAGTAGACGCGGACGCGAGTGTACCTCAAACCTCACAGTGGAGTGTGATTAGTGCGATTAGTAGAGTCTTTTGATCGACGTTGCTAATTTCTAAATCAATAGATTCCTTACGCGTTCTCATTAGAAATTTCGGATCACAAACTCAACGGAACGCGAGCAAGGTGTTTTATACGGGGCTTCGGCTCACACGTGGGACTGTCCCGCGTGCTCGTCTTCATGTGAGACAAAACTTATACGATTATACGCATTCGGGGCTTCGAAATCCACGTGGTACCACGACTCCATTATACGATTTACTCGATCATACAAATTACTCGATTATACGATTCACACAAACTATACAATTTGTAATCTCAACATACGACTATTTATCTGAGGTTTTTATGCCGAAAGGCTTTTCCCCAATATTGAGCCAATAAAGAACTTGGTTCCTTGGCTCAAAAACTCGTTTAGATTCCAACTACGCATCCCTTACACGAAACCACGAGATCTCTCCACGAGGAGCAGTTTCAACGATATACCACTCGTTATCTTTTCGCGATGTTTATATACACCGATTTCTGACTTATTACCGGAGAGGGTATTTCCGCGGTCACTGGCCTTCGGTTAGTGTACTTGCTTAGTCAGCAATTGCTGGCTACGTACTTTCCAACCAAATCAGGAGATTTTGAATGTTGATTGTTTGGCAACCGGGTGCATTGCACAGTGCGACGCCCGGTGTAAAGACCCGGCGGTGTTGCACGCGCAAAGTGTCACTTGACCTTTATTGCTCGCGCTATTCTCGGTGTGAGTGTTGCACACTCACAACAAATGTAAGGTAGAGAATAATTATTCGCAAAAACAAAATCTTATGAATAAAGTAATAATATGTTTGTAAAATTAACACGCAACAACACTTATCAGATGAATACGATTAATAATATTTCTCTCTTCACCAAAAGAGTGCGCACTAGTGAGGGTTCTAGGATACCCCGCCTTGATCTTCATGGCTTCTACCCCGCGAGATATGCTGTATCCTTACATTCCTATATCCGTTCAGCGCTAGTTTTACCATCAGTCACGTAACATTAGACTTATACCTTACACTACACTGTTTTTCAAATAAACAAAATTTAAGTAATTGTGAAAACTATTCTACATTTTACACTTTTAGGTCCGCCATATTGAATAAGCCATTTTGAATTTCTAAAATTTGACAGCAGTTTCGTAATTAGCATGCTTGAAAACTCTTAAAAAACAGAATTGAAGTAAATTTCTAAACTATTTTACATTTTGCACTCTTATCCGTCATACTGGCTTCGCTATTTTAAATTTTTCAAAAGCGCACATGGCTTTCGATAGCTCTTGTTTGTAACTAAATTTGTGTGCAAAGTGGTTCTTCTATGTCGAGTACAATTTTGGAACAACGGGTGGCCCGCTTGACAAAGAATGCCCCATATATACATATTTTTAGGTATAAGTTATTAATCAAAAATTTTTAGGAATAATTTGATATTTTAAAAATGGTGTTTTTAGCGCTTAATTTGTTTATAACTAAGTCCAATTGCAAAATAAAAGCTTCTGTACCTAACTTGTTATTAACCCGTTAACGCCCAAACGGTGATTTCGCTCAAAAAATTCATCATGTTTCAATTCTTCAAAAAATTAAACCCTAACTTTTTTTACGTAAAATTTTGTGCTTTTTTTAGAATCCGACGTTATTTTATTCGAAAAATTAATTCCAAAATTGTTATAATTTCTTTCCCCCCCCCCCCCAAAAAAAGTAATTTCCACTGACAGATTCTTTTTAATCAACGATATCACATTGAAACTGCTTGAGCTCAATCTTAAGGAGTAATTTTTTTGCGTTCATAGGCCCCAAACTTTAAGATTAGTGTTTGAGTTTTTCAAAATTTAATATGGCGCCGATCAAAATAACACTCTAAAGATAAAAAATTCGACCGATTGTTTTCTACGCGAGAAAGAGAATAAAAATGTTTCAGTGTCAATCAAATAATATTTTTACATGTTTTTTAAATCGCTGAGGTGCAAAATTCAATATGGCAAATCACATTTTGAAAAAGGTAAAATCAGTTCAAAATGCCTATCTAGAAGTTTTCAGAGTCGCTAATGATGAATCCAAAATCAGATTTGTAAAGTTCAATATGGCGTATTCAAGATGGCGGTATATATCGCTGAAATTTCAAAAAATATGGCTAAAACTTTATACCAGAAGATTATTGAGATGCACTCATTCTCAATCGAGAGATATGGAATAGTTTCCAACAAAAATTGTTAAAAACTGTCTCTGACCCGTAAGCTCAATAAGTTTCCATAAATATCTTTAAATTAAAAAGAAATGCAAATAAAACAAAAAATTAAAAATAAAATCTCCCCCAAGACTCACTGATGTTGACGTCCTCGTGATAAGAGTTGGTCCTCGTAGTCAACATGTAATTATCAACGGCTAAGAAACATCGCAATAATGTTATTGAACTTACGAGTTAAAGTCGGTTCTCAACAACTTTTGTTGGGAGCATATCTCTCGATTGAGGATGAGCAGCTCTCAATAATCTTCTGGTATAAGATTTTAATCATATTTTTCGAAATTTCAGCAATATATACCGCTATCTTGGATCAGCCATATCACATTTGGCAAATCTGATCTCAAATTTGTAATCAGCAACTCATGTAAAAACATGTAAAAAAATCATTTAATATTGATGCCAAAACATTTCTAATCTAACCACTTCTGGCGTAAAAAAAATCGATTAAATCTTTTAGTTAAGAGCGTCATTTTGATTGGCGTCATGATAAATTTTGAAAAACTTAGTCACTAAGCTTGAAGTTTGGAGTTTATGGACGCAAGAAATTTACTCCTCAAGATTTAGCTCAAGCAGTTTCAATGTGATATCGTTAATTGAAAAAATCTCTCGGTAAAAATTTACTTTTTTTTCGAAAACATCGTTTATAATAATTTTGGAATTACTTTTTCGAAAAAATGACGTTGAATTCTAAAAGAGCACAAAATTTTACGTAAAAAAATTAGGGTTGAATTTTTTAAAGAACTAAAAATTCTGTAAGCAGAAGTCTCCAAAAAATCGTCCGTTTGAACATTAAGAAATTAAAGTAGTATGTGAGGATCATATAACAATTTATAGCATGTGCAAAAATTTTAACATTAAAATCTGAAAACCAAAAAACCGAAGAAAAAAAATTGCATATATGGAACACCATGCATTAAATATAATATAGGTATACCCCTTTAGATTAAACTTCTAAGACAATAGTGGAAGACTGTAAATTATTTGCATGCTAGGAGCATCCAAGGCAATACTAATAGATTAAGGAAGAAACTTTATCACCGACCTAATTAAAAAAAATGGTTAAAATTTTTTCCATTCGAAAATTTCGTACAACAGTCTTTCCGTCAGTCAAATAGATAATTGGATAGATTACATCAGACCTTAAGGGATTATTTAAAACAAAATAATGTTTAAATGTAATACCAACGTACATGACACGACCAAATATATAAATTAGTTTTCAGAAAAATAGCAAGAATTCCGTCCAGTCAATTCTTGGCTCCCGAAGATAACCTAGCTAGTAACAATTATTTAATATTAAGTGTACAACTTTGCTTCCGCCGTTTCTTTTTTTTTTCGAAATTCGAAGCTTTATTGTGAAAAACTAGTTATACATTTACGATTCAAAGTATTGTCCCTCGCTGGCCATTACTTTCTTCCGTCTTTCTGGCAGCACACGAATCCCGCGTCAAAAAAACTAGTCATCTTTTGAGACAATCCACGAATCGATCCAATTTTTCACTTCGTCATGGGAACGGAAGTGCTGGTCAGCCAGGCCGCGTGTCATTAATCAAAACAAGTGATTGTCAGAGAGAACAATGTCCGGAGAATACGGTGGGTCAGGTAGGACTGTTTCGACGGGCTTTGCGACATGGAGTCAAACATTGTCAAGCTGCAAAATTACTTTATCATGTCTATCGTTGTATTGTGGCCGTTTGTTTTTCAGTGTTCGGCTCAAACGCATCAAATGCTTTCGATACCAATCGCCTGTGATTGTTTCAGTCGGTTTTAGTAGCTCATAATATGCCGAGCTGGTTCCACCAAAAGACCATGGCCGGTCCTCAAAATTACCGTTCTTGAAGCGTTGAAACCACCTTCTTTCACTAATAGCGCTTCACCATACGTATTTGAGAGTATTCGATGAGCCGCAAATTTCTTCATATTAAAGCAAAAAATTAAAACCTCCTGCAAATGACGAGAATTTGGCTCATAAGTTGATATTTTCAATCGAGAATAACTTTATGATGCAGACACTAATATTTCGATAGCGTTATGTTTACAAGTGCCTAAGCTTATTGTATAATGTCTACGATCTATTTATTTCGACCACCACTTATCACTACAGCCATCTATTGAAAAACGGCGGAAGCAAAGTTGTACACCTAATAAATCTCATCACTGTACATATAGACAAACATTCATAAAAACGTTAAGATAAAAATCAGGTCAAAGGATTATTAAAAAAAATTAAGTTTTGGATATTTAAACCTGAAGAACGGTTGTTTTTATTAAAAAGACCTAAACCTGACAAATTTGAGGATCAATATACAGAATCTTACAAAGTAAGGCATCATCTAGAAATCCAAATCATTTAGAGTTTTAGAGATATAATAAATAAAAATAATATAAAAATTATAATAAAAAAACTAGAACTCAGTATAAGTGTGTCGAGAGCCAAAGCTGGATGTTAGTTGCTTAAATTATTATTATGTACAAATCTTGGATAACAGACGTTTCGTTGGCACACCCATGGGCTCCCCACTGTCTCCTACCATCGCGGATATTGTAATGCGTGACTTGAAAAACGAAATCATAGACACATTAACTTATCGGTTACCAATTTACTGTATATTGACATTTTACTTGCGGCTCCCAAAGACAAGTTAAACAAACTTCTAAACATTTTTAACAAAAAACACAATAGACTAAAATTTACTATGGAAAAAAGTGTCAACAACTGTATTAATTTCCTTAACGTCACCTTATTAATAGAGAATGGTCGTGTTATTTTTGACCTCTTCAAAAAACCTTCGTCAGGTAGATATCTTAATTGTTATTCCCATCACCCTTTGTCCCACAAAAAGGGAGTGGTGATAGGAATGATTGACAACATAATACGCTTATCCCATCCCAAATTTTATCAAAAAAATATCACAACAGCAATAAAAACCTTATTAGAAAACGCATATCCACTGAAATATCTATTTAACGTCATTAACAACAAAATTAAATTCCTTAAACACAAGATAAATCAAGATAGTGACAAAAAAAATTCCGAAAAAACACATTACTTCACAATACCATATGTTAAAAATATTTCAGAAAAAATCCTTCCTCTCAAATCCATTAAAGAATGCAAATTAGCATATATTCTTAACAATAAGCTGAACAGGTATATTAAAAACAGATAAAAACCCTTTAAATTCATGTGAATGTTGTGATGTGGTCTATGAAATTTCTTGCAATGATTGTGACGCTTCTTATGTGGGACAAACAAAGCGCAAACTAATCACTAGAGTAAAAAAACATAAAAATGAAATTAACAGAACATGCAAGTCTCCCATTTCAAGGCATAGAACCAAAACTCAACATGAATTTAAATGGGATTCAGTAAAAATTTTAGACAGAGAATCCAATTATAACAAAAGGCTTACATCAGAAATGCTTCACATAAAAAAAACAGAAGAAAAGTCTCAATATTCAAAATGATACCAAATATTTAGACAATATTTATCTCTCTATCCTTGACTCCTTCCCGAATATATAAACAACTCAATCTCTCAGTCTATACCAGAACCTTATAACAGACACTTCGTCGTTTAATGATACAATTACAATGTGGAGTATGTCGTGCTTGATCCTTTGTTTCAATAATTGCCAATTGTCCATACAACAGGTCAGTTCTAATTTATTCACAATTTTATATGCTCCGCACACATTTAAATAAATTTTAACCTTTTACATTATCTTAATTTTAATTCATATTTAATATACATTTACATTATTTTATCTCAGTTCACGCATAAAATTAGTTCAATTTTAGCTATATATTGACTCAAGTACTTCCTTTTTAATATAACTTCTATTAACTTATACAACAAATTTTACGTTTGACTGCATTAGCTTCTTTTATTCGTTTGGTTCTTTATCTTTTTCCTTTTTTCTTTTCTCTTTACCTATTGACTTAAATTCAAACTTAATCTTAATTCCACATCTATTTATTTATTTATTTATTTATTATCCCAATCATTACGTGCTGTCAATGCAGAATATCACATGCGACAAACTATAATCTAAATCCATCCAATTGCAGAGCATGGGAACAACCTCTAACATTCCATAACAAGATATTTATCGACATTTATTAATTCTTTTAATAATAAGTTGTTGACCCTAATACGATTTCTTAACTGAATGTAGTTTCTGAGTAATGGAGAAGATTAACATCTGTCAACGAATTTATATCGTCTACAACAGTATGTACACGGGAAGGTTACTTCTAACGACAGGTTAACGAACTATGCATTTGTAAATTAATTATATTTATAATTAATTTTACACTGAAGATGGCCGAAAACAATGCGCCAAAACGTCTGTTATCCAAGATTTGTACATAATAATAATAATTTAAGCAACTAACATCCAGCTTTGGCTTTCGACACACTTATACTGAGTTCTAGATTATTTATTATAAACGCCAATTACAATAATATAACTTTTAATGAAAAAAACGTTGTCGAGTTGTACACAATAATCGATAACAAATGTCTCACATTAAACCCACTCAGAATACTTTAAAATTTTTAATAAATTCTTGAATTAGAATATTATTTTCAATATTAATATTAATCATAAGGATTAAAAAGATAGAAGGACGCCCGGGTGGAAAACCCCGGTCCGAGCCTAAACCCCCGTGCCGGGCGGACCGCCCGAGTAGTAACGGTTATAATCTACCCCGGCGGACGTAAAACCCAGGGGTGGAGAAAGCCGATACCGCGGACCAACTCAACCCAAGCCAAGCTGGAAGCTATCGTGGCGAGAGCTGCGTGGCACTGAGAAAGCAATGTCTCGAACGATGTCTCCGGGGAATTAGGCGAAACCCCAGAGTATTTAGGCTTACGCACGCATGCGGGGCTCTGCGTGGGTGGACAGTATATTTTCCTAGCTGCTCAAGCAAGAGTGAGAACAAAATGGAGACGATTAATTAAAAAATTTTAAATCCCACTAAAAACACCCCGATGGAGGCTTCGCCCAAAGATTCCGGAAAGGTGGAAGAAGCGGGATCGGGAGCCAAACGGCCATCTGGGGCACGAGAGGCACCGAAACTGCAACGGACGAACCGGCGAAGGAAGAAAATCTTCGCAACAAGAAACTCTCCGAAGCCGCAAAAAGGAGAAGGGTTCGGGAGCGAAAAGGGGAGACTCAGACCCAGGCTCAGACTCAGGTTCAGGCTCAAGTTCCGCCGGCCGTTCCGGAGACCTCTTTTTCCTCGTCCTCTAAGAAAGAAGCTTCTTCACATTGGGATATGCAGATGACTTAGCTATCCTGATACGAGGCCCCTTCTTGGAGACTTTCCTAGAGCTCACGCAGAGAGCCTTGGAGATGATTGGGGAGTGGTGCGGCGAGACCGGTTTGTCGGTGAATCCACTAAAGACCGGGCTCATAATTTTCACTCGCAGGTACAAGATAGACCCGGTGGAAAAGCCGGTCCTTGAAAGAACGAGATTAGTTCCAACCGTGTCGGCTAAATATCTGAGAGTGATCCTAGATAGGAAGCTGACATGGAAAGAACATCTCGAAAACCGTTGCAAGCGTGTATGTTCTTACCTCTGGATATGCAGAAGGACATTCGGGCAGATTTGGGGTCTCAAACCGAAAACGGTCCACTGGATCTACACAGCGATACTCAGATCTAGGCTGCTGTACGCGTCTGTCGTATGGTAGCCAAGGGTGCTGAGAAAGACCGCTAAGTCAACACTGGAACACGTCAGAGCTCTAGTCTTAAGAGGGGCTCTGGGAGCCATGCGGACCACGCCGGTGGCGGCAATGAAGATGCTGCTTGGCGTCAAGCCTCTCGATCAGGTGGTAATGGCAGCTGCGGCGACGGCGGCCTACCGCTTAAGGTGCAAATCAAGGTAGAAGGCAGAAACCTTCCACACGAGATTTCCTGAAGGAATCCTATCGAGCACCATTTTTGCAATCGGACAAAATAGGAGGCCGGTGATTCGTACCTTCGAAAGAAGATATAAGATAAGCTTCCCCGGGCGCTGGGAGTGGAACGGCTCTAAGGGACATACCTGGATCGCCTAAGCTGTAGCACGGCGCTAGAAATACAAGCAGCGGCTTGCTCTTCTCCTTACCAAACACTAATCCCTTTTATACCTCTTTATGAGCATTGACTTACATGTTTTCAAACACTCTGGGATGTCCCAAAATAATTAAGTTATATTTTATTGTATTTCGTAAAAAAGATTAAAATTTTAAACTAAAAGTTTGTTTATCGATTATGGCTCAGATTATTACTTACTGAATTATTAATAAATCAAGTTCAATCAAACCGCGTGTGGCCAGAGTACGCAAAAGCATAGTATGTCATAAAGTTCCACGCGCTAATCACGCATTCCCCCAAATAAAATTTTATTTTAATTTTTTACATTAATAAATAAATTTAAATTAATAAATAAATAAAAAATTAACTAACTGAATAAACTAATAAATAAATACATAGAATAAATTTTAATAGAAATTATTTCAATATCCAATTTTGTATTTTCAGTTATTAATTACACAGGCACACAGAAAAAAAGTTGGTCCGGTGGACTAGACTAGTCAATCCTTATGTATTTTGACCAGCTGAATCCGAATCCAAGGTCAAAATTGCAAAGTTAGCTCGCATTTCCTAACCTCAAAAAAAATTTTTTTTTTATGTTGGTCCGGCCAACCAGACTAGTCTATCCTTATGTATTTTGACTTGCTAAATCCAAATTCAATGTCAGAATTGCTGCATTGGCTCATCTTTTCCTAACCTAAAAAAAATTTTTTTTTAATCTTGGTCCGGCGGACCAGACTAGTCTATTTTTATGATTTTGACCCGCTGAATCCAAATTCAAAATCAGAATTACTGAATTGGCTCATTTTTTCTAACCTCAAAAAACACCTCGTAAAAGCAGTTTGGATCACAAATGTATAATCCGGAAAGTGCAGGCTTACGTAACCACATTACCCGGGGAAAATTCTATACGTATGACAAGTTTGAGCTTCTGTGAATAGCATAGAAAATTCACTCCCTTTTTCTATTATATCTCTTTTATTCTCGAAGATTCTGTAATGATTTTCTCTTACGTTTCTTTACTTTCACAGAGACATCACGTTTAAGCGTCCAGCAAAAATCAGCCATCATGTTCACATCCTACGTGCCTTGATATCGATGCTCTATCTCCTTTATGTCTTGATGAAATCTTTCTCCCTGTTCTTCACTATAATCACTTAGATTTCCTGGGAAGTAGTCGATATGAGAATCCAAGAAATGCAACTTAAGATTCATTAGGCAAACTAGTTTTCTATAGTTTTCCATCATTTCCGCTACTCTTCCTCCGTAATCTTCGCTTTTGTGGTTTCCTAGAAAATTTTCCCCGGGTAATGTGGTTACGCAACCCTAAACGTTCCGGATTATACATTTGTGATCCAAACTGCTTTTACAAGGTGTTTTTTGAGGTTAGGAAAAAATGAGCCAATTCAGCAATTCTGACCTTAAATTTGGATTCAACGGGTCAAAATACATAAAAATAGACTGGTCTGGTCCACCGGACCAAGATTTTAAAAAAATTTTTTTTTTTGAGGTTAGAAAAAAATGAGCCAATTCAGCAATTCTGATTTTGGATTTGGATTCAGCGGGTAACATACATAAGGTAAAATACATAAGGATAGACTAGTCTGGTCCGCCAAACCAACATTAAAAAAAAAATTTTTTTTAGGTTAAGAAATGCAAGCCAACATTGCAATTCTGACCTTGGATTCGGATTCAGCGAGTCAAAATACATAAGGATTGACTAGTCTGGTCCGCCGGACCAACATTTAAAAAAAATTTTTTTGAGGTTAAGAAATGCGAGCTAACTTTGCAATTCTGACCTTAGATTCGGATTCAGCGGGTCGAAATACATAAGAATTGACTAGTCTAGTGCGCCGGACCAACCACTTTTTTGTATGCCTGTGTTATTTATCGGTTGTATTTATTTATTAAAAATACGCATTTATTTAATTCAATTACTTAATTCTTATAATTAACTTAGCAGCAATAGGCAAAATTAAATATGGAGTTTATTATACGTGGCACGTTTTTAAAGTACCGTTTCGAAATATTTCCACGGCGGCGCTGCGTGTGCGATTCTGTTAAAGATCTTGAAAGAGGAGACTGGCATAAGTAGACCAACTTTTGATTGGCTTGATACAGAATGGCGGAGTCTATCAATGATGAGCAAAAAAGCGGAAAATTTGAACAAAAATTTAAGAAATAAAAGAAAATTAGTTTTTAAATTTATATTACGACGTGTCAATTGTTGCTGCACAAAACATTGCATAATCTGTAGCTTGCGGCAACAAGTTTATTGACTGCTATGTTTCTTTGCCAACTACGTCAGCTTTGTACTTGAAAAGGACCCGATACGCAGTCGAAACGTTGTACTTGACTTTTTAATTTTGAATAAAATTGCCAGTTGGATTGAATTCAAGAAGATTTAGTCTTTTTTTGACTTTCTGAATAAGTCAAATAAAATCAGAATTAAAGATAAAAACAATATTATAACATTTAATATAGCAATAAACTTTGTTAAAAAGTATAGATCATTATGTAAAAACATTTCAAAATTCATATTACCTGTAGTTTTTTATAAGGCTCTTTTGGAGTTATACAAATAAAACCATTCAATTTTTTTTTGTGATGTTAAATCATGAATGTTTTTAATGTTTCCTGTAACGTTTCATGTTAACAATTTGATTGGTGCATAAAATGTCCCTATTTCACACACGTACAAAATTGCAATTTATTATATTAATATTATAATGAATTTTTTGCCCCACTTATACATTTTGTTTTAAATTTAAATGATCTAAATAAATTAAAGGAAACTTTGTTATAAGCCGTTCTCCTACATCACGATACTTTCAACGTTTTTCATGTAGTTCATGGTGTTAATACAATCAGAATCACATCTCCTCTAACACCTATAGTGTTTTATCCATCCGTTTCATCGTCAATACCAGTGCACATTTTAATAATGTATTTATTAAAGATAATTCAATTTAAGTTATTAAGAATATTTACAAACAGCAATACCTTTTAATTTTTAATTAAATTAATAGAAATGTACATTGTTAAAAACCTGCACAAACAATGTAATATTCAGATTAAAAAATACAGATTTTTATGCGTAAATTTTCAAAATATCAAATTAATTTTTATTTAAAATTATTTTTAATTTAAGTTATTTACAGTACAACAAAATTAGTAAAATATTAAATATATGTTCATTATAATAACTATATAAAGTACATGTAATTATCAATAATTAAACAATAAACACTAATTAATTTTTAAAAATAATATGATTGTAAGAATATTAGATTCTGCACTATATTGATGGCATGTAAACAGTAGTCAGTATCATAGGTGCTGAATACAAGATACCCAGTGAGAAATGAATTCTCGATTTGACGTCGAATTGTTCATCGAAAACTGATCGAAATACTCATCGATTTCGATTCGATTATGGTCACGGTTTCGATGACTAGCATGGAAACGATAATGAATTGATAAAATTTTGATGTCTTAGAAAAAAATGTCAAACTTCCTTATTTAACGTCCTAATACCAAATAATTATTGTAAATAACGTGTATCTTTAAAAACCTTTATATTAAAAAACTCATCAAAACGCACTGTCATTTCGAGTGCTATTTCGATTCGATGAAATATCGATGACTTCGACGTCAATTCGATGAGTCGTTTTTCACTGGGTAAAGTCTTTCCACAGCATCAATAACATTAGATGGAGATTTCCACAGCGTAAAGCATTTCATCCATCCGTCTCAACATCAACATCAACGCATAAAAAAAATATGTACAGGCAATTCAGAATCAAATTAATTTTTATTAAAAGTTTATATTTAATGTGAGTTATTTAGATTCAAAGTCATCACAACATTTTTGCAAGTAAATGTAATAAATATTAATCTGTATTATTGTGATAACTCTGCATTGACTTTCTAAAGTGTTCCGATGATTAATCTATATTTATTGTTGTGATAACTCTGCATTGACTTTCTGAAGTGTTCCGATACTAGTTCTTATCCCAAGTTCGCATCTCCAACCGTTCCCGAGATATGCATGTTTCAAAATTTAATTAATTAATTAATTAATTATTTATTTATTTATTTAATCCGAAAACATCTAATAATACTAGTGCTTATTCCAAGTTCGAGTCTCCAACCGTTCTCGAGATATTAAGATTTTAACATTAATTAATTAATTAGTTAATTAATGTTAGATGCGTATTGACTCTTTAAAGTCTTCCAAAGGTATAGTGTTAATGCCAAGCAAGCACCTCCAATCGTTCACGAGATTTTCATGTTTTAAAATTTAATTAATTAATTAACTAATTTAATTTTAATTATTTAATCCGAAGACATTTAATAATACTAGTGCCAGAGTAATAAAAATGCAAATTCAAAAATAATGTATTACTTATTATTTTTTAAATAAATAATTATTTCTTTACTCATTAATTATTAAAAAAGTAATGCGTAATGAAAAAAATCGCATTACTTATTAAAAAAGTAATGTGTAATAAAAAAATCGCATTACTTATTTCAAAAGTAATGCTTAATGAAGAAAATCGCATTACATATTAAAAAAGTAATGCGTAATTTAAAAAATCGCATTACTTATTAAAAAAGTAATGTGTAATAAAAAAAATCGCATTACTTATTAAAAAAGTAATGCGTAATGAAAAAAATCGCATTACTTATTAAGAAAGTAATGCGTAATTAAGGATCTTCGCATTAGTTATTAAAAAAATATTTTTTAATGAAACTGTAATGCATTACAAAAAGTAATGCATTATTTAGAACCCTAACTAGTGCTTATCCCAAGTTCGTAGCTGCAACCGTTCTCGAGATTTGCATGTTTCAAGTTTTAATTAATTAATTAATTAAATTTTAATTAATTAATTCAAAGACATCTGATAATACTGTTGTACCTTTCGGTGCAACAAGGATAATTTCGGGATCGTGTCTGCCCAAGGAGTTGAAACTCGCGGAGAAAGTACTGCGAGGGCCAGGTCCGCAAGTAATGACACTCTCGTCTTTATATAAAAAGCGCTGTTTATTCTGTGTTGTACAAATTAGCTCTCAACACGGTCGTCGGTGATGCCACGTCGTGTTGAATTGCATGTGGCGATAAGACTCGGCGAGAACTTAATAGCTCGCTTGACGCTTCGTCGCTATGTAGTATAAGATATAATTAAGTCTTTACGTACTGAGGTCTATGTGACCCGAACTAGTAACCACACACGTGACACGCGTATTAGCGTGAATGACTATTAACTAGTCCCGCTGCCCATCAATTGTTTATATTATTCACCTGCCCATAGTCGTTTATATTGTTCACGGAAAGTGTCAGTTAGAGGGGCAATAGGTCCTCGATACGATTATGGCCACGCGCATCCAACGCGCGGGAAATATTCGCGGGCTTAGCAACAGACCACCAAATTGCAATTTTAGCATTTCCACCGGAAATGTGGCGTGATCGTTTCTAAGCTGAGATCGGTGGAATTCCGAGTCTCGACCGGTGCGTTGACCGGTGTGATTTCCGGTCAGCCTTGCGCGAAGTGTCACTTGATACTTCGCGCGATAATATGAAATGACACTTCCTCTGAGAGTGTTCAAGACACTCTTTTATTAATCTTAATTATTTTAATATTCTAATATAACAATATATGGTTGGAGTGATTCTGTCTCACTCACAACAGTATTAGTGCTTATCCCAAGTTCGTATCTCCAACCGTTCTCAAGATATACATGTTACAAAGTTTAATTAATTATTTTGAAAACATCTGATAATACTAGTGGTTATCCCAAGTTCGCATCTCCAACCGTTCTCGAAATATGCAGATTTTAACATTAAATAATTAATTAATTAATTAAATTCATATACGTGTTAACTCTTTGAAATCTTCCCAAAATATAGTGCTCATACCAAGTACGCATCTCCAAGCATTTTTAAGATATACATGTTTTAAAGTTTAAATAATTAATTAATTAAAATTTAATTAAATAATTTATCCGAAGACATCTGATAATACTAATGCTTATCCCAAGTCCGTTTCTCTAACCGTTCTCGAGATATGCATGTTACAAAATTTAAATAATTAACTAATTAATTAATTTTAGATAAACATTGACTCTCCGAACTGTTCCGATAATACTAGTACTTATCCCAAGTTTGTATCTCCAACCGTTCTCGAGATATGCAGATTTAAGATTAATTAATTAATCCGAAGACATTTGATAATACTAGTGCTTATCCCAAGTTCGTATCTCCAACCGTTCACAAGATATGCACGTTACAAGGTCTAATTAATTAATTAATCCGAAGACACCAGATAATACTAATGCTTATCCCAAGTTCGTATCTCCAACCGTTCTCAAGATATGCACGTTACAAGGTTTAATTGATTAATTAATTAATTAATTTTAGATAAGCATTGACTCTCTAAAGTGTTCCAATAATACTAGTGCTTATCCCAAGTTCGCATCTCCAACCTTTCTCGAGATTTGCATGTTTTAAAATTTAATTAATTAATTTTAATTAATTCAATTTTAATTAAATAATTAGTCCGAAAACATCTGATAATACTAGTGCTTATCCCAAGTTTGTATCTCCAACCGTTCTCGAAATATACATGATACAAGGTTTAATTGATTAATTACTTAATTTTAATTAATTAATTAATTCAAAAACATTTAATAATACTAGTGCTTATCCCAAGTCCGTATCTCCAACGGTTCTCGAGATATACATATTACAAGATTTAATTAATTAATTAATTAATTTAATAATTAATTATTCCGAAGATATCTATTATCAGAATAATAGTAGTGCTTATCTCAAGTTCGTATCCCTAAACGTTCTCGAGATATACATGATACATGTTTAATTAATTAATTATTTAATTAATTATTGCAGACACCTGATAATAGTAGTGCTTATCTCAAGTTCGTATCTCTAATCGTTCTCGAAATATACATAATAAAAGGTTCAATTAATTAATTAATTATTTATTGTGAAGACATCTGATAATAGTAGT
The DNA here is from genome assembly GCF_013373865.1 of Monomorium pharaonis. NCBI lineage: Eukaryota > Metazoa > Arthropoda > Insecta > Hymenoptera > Formicidae > Monomorium > Monomorium pharaonis. The sequence goes on along the minus strand of NC_050473.1, from coordinate 21,731,312 downwards.
CCTTATCCCAAGTTCGTATCCCTAATCGTTCTCAAAATATACATAATACAATGTTTAATTAATTAATTATTTAATTAATTATTTCGAAGACATCTGATAATACTAGTGGTTATCCCAAGTTCGTATCTCCAACCGTTTTCGAGATATGCACGTTACAAGGTCTAATTAATTAATTAAATGATTAATTAATTAATTAATTCAAAGACATTTTATAATACTAGTGCTTATCCCAAGTTCGTATCTCCAACCGTTCTCGAGATATACACCTAAGAACATATTAGACGAGCGCCAACTAGCGTAAATAGTATGAACTAAACATAGAAAATTTCTAAATAAAAATTTCACATTTCTGACTTTGCATTGCGATATCTCCACTCGTAGGACACAGCTAAAAAATGACAAAAATTTTCTTATACAAATCAAACTCAAACTTTTGATTGAACCTAGTTAAAATTCAATCGGTTCGGCCGTTATTGATATCTGATAAATTCAGGTGCTCGCAAGTCGCGTACTCGCGTAAATATACGCGGTCTGTCTCGCGCTGCGCTTTCACTTGGCGCAAGACTATCGTGTCTTTTGATATGTCCAGTGTGCGTAAAGACTACCAAATTACATGCAAGTGCTCAATTGAAGATTTTACGGTGTTGTTTTAAAAAAATGCTAAAAAGACATAAAAAATGAAGAATAATTCCGAGTACAAAGAACGTGAGCTGTCAGAGCAAGCAAACAGAGTTTACTATCTTGGGCAAGTGTTTCATGTGGTTGCAGTGATGCGACGAATTTATACAACAGCTTGAGAAACATAACCGCATCAAACGTCCTCGGCTTACCGTCAGACAGAGACAATCATTAATGGCGAGAATCGCGCGACTCGAGGGTGAAAAAACGCGATTACAAAGGTGTTTCGTGCACGTCGGTGTTAATTACGCGAGCACTAGTAATAACGCGGACAGACTCGTGTGGCGAAAAATAGATACAGCGTTCGAGAATCGCATTTAGACAGGTGCGGTGATAAATACAAACTATATTAAACGAACATTTTTAGAAGACGCAAGCGGTATAGTGCTCGAGCGAGTGCGGGACGCTCTAGAAAAACACAATAGTGTAAAAGTGAACACTGCGTTTAACGGTGTGCTTGTAACGGATGATAAATGTGCCAACAAAAGTATAAACACAAAAAACAGTAAACTACTTCAAGCGTCAAACTTGGACGAGTGGTATAAGCAATGCATTATCGAGTCTACATTAGCGTCGCTCGAAGAATTTCAAAAATGCGATAGTGGATGGGCGCTTTCGCGGATTTTAAATTTGACTCTAAATATAAATAAGTACAATACTTTACACGCGGGGTGTCACGTGACATTACCACGAGAAATAATGATGAAACGTGCGGTAGTGAACGTTAATTCAAAAGCCAATGCATGCTTCGCGTTGTCAGTGATCGCCGCTATACACCCCGCCCAAAAAAAATTCAGAAAGAGTCATCATATCCGCATTATACAACAGTTCTAAAGTTTGACAAAATCAAGTTTCTCGTTACACTAAAGGACATTGGAAAATTTGAGAAACTAAACAATGTATCAATCAACGTCTACGGGATCAAAAGAGAAGTGGCGATGCTAAAGATTATTCCGCTGCAGCTCTCCAATGGCAAGAAAGACAAGCATGTCAATTTATTATACTTGCAAAATCTGTGCGAAGACAACGTAGGTCATTTTGCCTGGATAAAAGATCTACTCCGCCTCGTCAGCTCCCAACTGAGCAAATATGAACACAAAACATACATTTGCGATCGGTATGTATACATGTTCCAGGAAAAAGTAATTAAAAATGTTTTCTTTATCTTTACAATGTTTGCACTATTTTTCTTCTTACAAGAAGCTGCAATCACACGGTATGGACTGCCAGAAGATGAACAACTGCGCTATCACATTATTCGCCGAAAATGACAAATGGTTAAATTTCCGAAATATAAACCACAAGGAACGAGTGCCCTTCGTCGTCTACGCAGACTTCGAGTGTGTGCTGCGGAAAACACAACATGATGCAGAACAAGCATCATGTACGACACATATCAACAACATGAAGTATTTACCATCGGATACTATGTGCGATGCTCGTACGACAGCGCGTTATCCGCGTACCGGTTTCGTCGCGATAAAGATTGCGTTGCATGGTTTACCAAACAACTTGAAGAATTAGCGCATAATGTTAAGCCTCGTTTATCCACCAATGTTCCCATGGAAACGTTATCGAAAGAACAATTGGAGGCATATCATAGAGCGACGCGGTGTCATATCTGCAATAAACCGTTTGCATCAGATGATATGCGGGTGCGCGATCATTGCCATCTGACCGTGGATGAAGTAACGTTTCTTATCATACAGCGTGGCGAGGAATTTATATTCACGCTTGCTTGGTGGTTTATCGCGTGTCGGGCAGAAAGCGTGCTCGTCGTGAACGTCTCGGGGATACTCGAGATCAACTTCGAGAATGTATACCGTTGATGAATCAGGAGTGATCGCACTCACGTCAAAATTTGAGACGTCTTCGACCCATTGAAATTCTCCATAGGGCAACAGTTGACACATTGCCTAACCATACAAATTATTAACATCGAAGTACATACGATATAAGGATGGTTTCAATGGATTGTACGTCTGCATGTATTTGTTGTTAGCCTGCGCATATCTGCCTAAACATTGACTCAAGCCACCGCGTATACCACGCTCGATGAACATTACCATGTCAATGTCAGTAAGCAGTTCAAAAGTGATGTTGGTGTATTTTAATACAGCATCCCACGTGTATCCGGGGAGAGTATAATAATGCGCGGGATCGAGACCATAACTTTCTAGGCATTTATCGCGAAAATTTTCAAAAATGTCGGCTAACAATAACATCCGTTTTCAAATATAGATCGCTGTATTCACCTAACGTTTGAACGGAGAATCGCTTCCAGACATTCTCGGCGTGTGTGTAATCGCTCTCGGATACAGTATCACCGGTCAAAAAACTGTAAAATGATTCGCGCGATGGTAAACACGTGTCCTGCAGCTTGTTCACGCAATCCACGTACTCGTACAAAAATACACCTTTTCGTGTCAATAAATCGAAATCTTCGTCAAACAAGTGTAAAAATTTGGAACCTACAATTTTTAATTTTTCTTTGCTTAGAAATGATGTCAATTTTTCTGTTTATATAATATAGCCCAAAGTGTCGACTTGATCCCTGCAAAATCTCCCCGCTGTGGATCCAGTAGTTTCGGAGTTATGTCCCTCAAAGTAACTCCCAGTCAAAAACAAAAGTTGCAAGGTTGTAACTTGGAAAGTACAGGATAATCTGATGCAAAAAACAAACCAAAAAAATTCGGAAATGGGCTAAGCCGGATCTGTAAATGTCGCTCAGAGTGTCCCTGGTGGCCCTGACACCCCCATCCCTTTTCAACCCTTATTCGCGATCCCTTAGGACTGACAGCGTTTTGCGTTGCGTCCGTCCAACCGAGAACACTTCTCTAGTACCGCTTGGCTTTAAAACCGTTAAATGTCAAAAGTCTCACTTTTCTATGACCCTTACCACCCCACGAGAGTGGGTTGGGCAACTACCCCCAATACTAATCAGTACCTGTAGGTGCCTTTATGCGTCCGGAAAATTCGAAAATGGGCCGAACCGCACCCGTAGAGGTCTCTGGCTCTCCTCCCTAACCGCGCACGAAATCCACCCCTTTTAATCTTTACCTGATACTCCTTCAGTCGGAATGCGAGTCGCGGTTGTGCTAAACAGGAGCGGTGCACACGGTTCAAATGGACACAGTGCTTTTGGACACGATATCTTGCGCACAGTTCAAATGACCACGGTGCATTTGCACACTGTGCATTTGAACATAAAAAAATTTTATTAAAAATTTACACCAGTTACATGCACACGTAAACTCTGGCCACCAGATATTTGCACACGAACAAATGCTCACCGTTCACTTGGACATGTAAAAGTTGCACACCATTCATTTGCACACCGCTAACTTGCACATCGCTCACTTGCGCACCATTCACTTGCACATCGTTCACTTGCCCACCACTCATTTGCACGTGGAAAGATGCACACTGATTATTTGCACACAGAAAGATGCGCACTGATTATTTGCACACGGAAAGATGCACACTGATCATTTGCACACGGAAAGATGCGCATCGATCATTTGCACACGGAAAGATGCGCACTGATCATTTGCACACGGAAAGATGCACACTGATAATTTGCACACGAAAAGATGCGCACTAATCATTTGCACACTGAAAGATGTGCTCCAATCATTTGCACACCGTTCAGTTGCACACTGTTTATTTGCACACCGTTCAGTTGCACACCGTTCAGTTGCATACCGTTCAATTACACACCGTTCAATCAAACGCATATTAAATATTCATACATTATGGCTGCGTTTGCAATGTGTTTGCAAGGTTCCGTGTATGTGCGCGCGCGCGCGCGCGTGTGTGTGTCTGTGCGTGCGTGCGTGCGTATGTGTGTGTGTAAAGCATTCACTGCACCACATGGGTTTGCGACTTAAATGGTGTACAATTAAACGGTGTGCAACTGAGCATTGTGCAAATGAATGGTGTGCAAATATCCGGTGACCAAATTTTACGTGTGCATATAACTGCTGTACATTTTTAATAAAATTTCTTTTGTGTCCAAATGCACAGTGTCCAAATGCACCGTGTCCAAATGCACAGTGTCCAAATGCACCGTGGCCATTTGAACCGTGTCCAAATGAGTGCCACCCTGCTAAACTACAGGTGATCGCTTCAGAGCACGACTTGCATTCAAAACCAAAAAGTCTCATTCTTCAGTTTTCTCATTTCCTTGTTTTGTGAGTCATGTTTTGTTTCTTATTTGCTTTGTTTTTTGTACAGACGTATTAGAGCAATATATTTGTGTTCACAATTTTTTTGTTTTGTTTTAACAATGTTTTGCTGTCCCACAAGCAAAATAAGAAACAAAAAAGATGAAAGTAATGTAAGAGATTACACGGAAAAGTAATGCGTTTTTCAAGGGAAACGAAAATAGCAATCGGGAACAAAAACGCAGACGAAGTGTCAGCTGATAAAGACATGAAAGCAAAGAAAGATGAATATACGGAAAATCTAAGAAGAAAAAGAAACCTAACACAAAAGAGGGGACGAAAAAAAAATGGCTGGAGAGAACAAGGATTTTTTTATCTCAAATGCAAGTTGTGCCCTGAAGCGATCACCTGTAACCTAGCGCAACCGCGACTCTCTGTTCGACTGAAGGAGTAGCAGGTAGAGATTAAAAGCGGTGGATTTCGTGCGTGGTTAGGGAAGAGTACCAGAGACCTCTACGGGTGCGATTCGGCCCATTTCCGAATTTCTCGGACGCATGGAGGCACCTGCGGGTGCTGATTAGTGTTAGAGGTGGTTGCTCAACCCACCCTCGCGAGATGGTAAGGGTTATAGAAAAATGAGACTTTCGACATTTAACGGTTTTAAAGCCAAGCGGTACTAGAGAGGTGTTCTCGGTTGGACGGACGCAACGCAAAACGCTGTCAGTCCTAAGGAGTCGCAAATAAAAGTTGAAAAAGGATGAGAGTATCAGGGCACACCAGGGATACTCTGAGCAATACTTACAGAACCGGCTTAGCACATTTCCGAATTTTCCGGACGCATGGAGGCACCTGCGGGTGCTGATTAGTTTTAGAAGCAGTTGCCCAACCCATCCTCGGGGAATGGTAAAGGTCATAGAAGGGTGAGATGTTACAGGGATGTTACATTCGACATGTAACGATTTTAAAGCCCAACCGTGCTCGAAAGTTGTTCTCGGTTGGACGGACGCGACGCAAATCGCTGTCACCACTGTCAGTCTTAAGAAATTGCGAATCAGGGTTGAAAAGGGATAGCGGTATTGGGGCGCACCAGGGACACTCTGAGCGACACCTACAAAACCGGCTTAGCCCATTTCCAAATTTTTCTGATTTGTTTTTCATCACAGATAGTCCTGTACTTTACAAATTACAACCTTGCAACGTTTGGTTTTGACCGGGAGTTGCTTCGAAGAGCATAACTCTGAAACTACTGGACCCACAGCGGGGAGATTTTGCAGGGATCAATGATTAATGTTATGTTTTTTAGTAGTTTCTACATGTTTGCGTTATAAAATTTTTTTCTTTTGTCTATTTGCAAATTTTTCGGACATCTTCCATCTTTCCGAATTATCATTGCAATCGCAATAGCAACTTCGCTATCACTCTTAGTCTTGAACGGCACAACCCATGCATGCTTGCTTAGCACGTCGATAACGGTGAGTATATAGTGATAATCTCGGTTAAATCGTGTGCAAAGACGCATCTCAATCACATCCGCCTGCCACAGATCATCGTATCTGCAAACTATGACGCATCTTCGAAGAAAGTTTCTTCTCGCCGGAGCATGCAACTCCTCAACCAGCAATTGTTTCTCAGACATGTTCAGAGTATGGCATGTAAATGGTGCATATATTCGATGTACTGACTTTTTTACTCTGCACGATGAGTCACCGCGTCGAGCTGTCTTTGAAACTCGTTTAGCATATGAGCTGTAATTTCCAACTTACTTTAAAGTGTCTCAATCTTCCTCTCGATTTCATCCTGTCGATCCTTTAAAATTTTCACAGTCTAATGTACGTATCGTTTATTGGTTGCATCACTATCGTCTACAGGCAACGCTACACGTCGAATCTTGCACGACTTTGCATCCAAATCGGTGGCAACCATGCAAAGAGCGTTACCGCGGACGTAATTTCTGACTAATCTGCTCCATTGATAGTATGGTTCCGCACCATCTCTTTCGAGCGATGTTCCAAACTTGTTGATTGGCATTTCAATGTTGACTAAATGATTTGTTTCACGCAGTTTTAATTTATAATAAAACCAGCCTTGCAATGATCCTCGATAATTGATAGAATCTCGTTGTCGTGAGCATTATGTTCTGCCTGAGGCCTCAAGCAATCGAAGGCGATCCACAAGCTCGTTGGGATCATCCTAATAAACAAATCTTGTTATCATTTAATGTAATAGCGCTAGGTATACCTTGTCCAATTTTTGCGTCTGTTACTAAGGGTGCAATTATATTTATATTTAGACCCTTTGTTGCCCATTACTTGATTATGTGCAATATGCCCGCGTCTATATGCATTTGTCGCCAATAGTATGTTTTTATAATTCTGCAGGTCATTATTCGTGTACATGTTGGGCATTTTCATGAAAATTAATTCGTACAGACCAGACGTTTCCGCGTATATTTTACCATCTATGACTATGTTGTCATTCTTATGTATGTCGATGCGTTTATCACCGAACATCGTTCCAATATCGGTGAAATAAACTCCGTAAACAATATCTATGATGACTGATTTTTTACTCAGAACAGCTCCCATATATTTTAAATCTAATGGACCATAATGCGTGTGCAACTTTTCACATCCCTCACACGTTTCCAACTGTTGTCGAACAGATGTCACAAGCGGTTCATTGACTGCGATTTCAAAAACGTCTTCGACAGAAGGTACATGACTGTACGATAAATCACTATGATGTAATATTTGCGATGTTTCATTTAAATTAATTGGTAGTTTTTGATCGTCTCTTATTTTTTTAACAGGAGTAGAGGTCATTATATAATTGTTAAACGAAGCGTTTGATCGCTTTCGTTTGGGTTTTGGTTCTGCGGTGTTTTCAACAATCTGTTTTAATGGTTCGACAATGGGCTTAAAGTGTTTCTCCAACATCATCTTTTCTTGCACTTTACCCACTTTCAAAGCGCAATATTTTTTTCGAATTGAATCACTCGTTTTCGCAATCTCTTTCACAATCTTCTCACGATCCATACTGTTATCTGTGTTATCCATGTTGAGAAACGCTACTTGGTCAACGTATCGAAAACAACTAACTGCTTTATGGTATTGCGAAGTCATTAAATCCTTTTCGATATCGGCGAGCGCACTATCTTTATCTATCACTAAAAATCCATACTTTGTTGCCAACAAATATAACATAAATTGCTAAAATCCTCGTAAGACATGTCGGTATTTACATAATCGTTGTACGCATGCTTTAAATTAGTACCATCCTGCTTGAATAAAATTAGCAAATTCGCATTGTCGAGTATGTTTCGGTATCTTTGCATACGTCTGACAGAGATAGAAGCAGTCGACGTCCACGTGTCGCCCCATTGCAAAGTAGTCTCTTATCGTATCTTGCTTATCACACGCCATCAAAGATAAAAATGGAATTCGGAAGGGCTTTACTCGGCTGAATGACATCACAGTTATTGGAAAATGCAAAATAACCAACTTCTTCAATCGGTGTCAATAAATTTTCCAAATATCGATATTTTGGTTGTTGTAATGATTTCGAGTACACATACACATTCTCAAAACGTACTCCATGCGGACTTTCCAGCAAGCTTATTAATACGTTTGTCTTGCCACAATTTGACAGACCGCAAATTATATCGCGTATAGAACTCGGCAACATGTTCCCATGCCTCCGTATCCTTCTTTCGGACATTATTCTGTCATCGAAATTTGTTACTTTAATTGCTGGTGAATGTTGTACGAACCGCATATTTTCTCCCTCTATGCTCTCATAAGAACTGTTGTGAGCGGAACACAACCAATAAAATTATATTACAAGTAAAGTATTCAAATTATCATTTAACTCGCCGAGGAAGGCTCGCTATCATAAGGTGTCAGGTGACATATGCCTCGTGCGCTGCCGGCCGGTCATCGCACTGGGCAACGCACCAGCCACCTTAAAGAATTAGCGAAGCCAGCTTAGCAACAATCATGCCACCGGAAATGCATATCTGCATTTTGGCAATTGTTGCTAAGCTCGCAAATATTTCCCGCGCGCCGGATGCGCGCGGGAATGACCATATATGGTCATGCGGAGGGCCCGATGCCCCCACTAATAATTAAATCCGCAACACTATTTAAGCTGCTGCTGAACAGCGGCCAGCGAGATCAGTGATTAGAAATCAAGCCGATACGTACGGCCCGCACGAGTGAAGTACGAGTTCGGGACTTAGCCGCAAGCAAATCTCAAGCGAACAAAGATACGACGCGTTAACTCCGAGTCACGCGCCGTATCTAATCAAGTGTAATACGACGCGGCACCTTCGCCGACTGCAACCAATGTACAACCACAGTGAAATAAATCTTTTATATCAAATTAACTTAGAATCAGTGAGTGAGTGATTTGAGGACCCTGCCTACAAAAGCCGCCTCTTTCCGCGAGTTCCTACTCCTTGGGCAGCAACGAATCCCGAAAGATCTTTTGTCGCACCGCAAGGTACGGCAAAAATATTTTGTTGTACCGCAAGGCGCAACAGAACTGACAAAAATTATATTAAGAGCGATCTATTTATAGAGACGCGCTGAGCAAAATTGCTCAGTATGTAAAATGTTCCTCATATTGTCACATCCCTCCGATATACTTGATTTGAGCGCCGAGCAGTTAAAATTGGTGTCAAAAGCTATTTTGTTACGCGTGTGTGGCAACTATATCGAACACATGTGGGACAGGCTTCCGGAACATACAAAGGCTGATCCGGAGGTTCGAAGCTATCGTCGTTGCTACGAACATTACAATCAATCGTTGCACCAGACGCACATCGACGGCCCCGCACCGTTGATAAAGAATTGTCGCGAATGCCAGCGGTAGGTCGCGGCTTGTTAAATCGTGCGATAAATGCGCTTCCTTTCAAACTGCACATACCAGGATATAAATTTTGCGGTCCGGGTACTAGGCTAAAAAAGTGATTGGCCAGAGACGGGGTATTAATCCGTTGGACGCGGCGTGTCGCGAATACGACATTGCATACTCCTGGAGCAACAAACTCACCGACAGACACGCAGCTGACAATATACTCGCTGCGGAAGTGCGAAAACGCATTACAGCGAACAATTCAACTTTCGGAGAAAGAGCTGCTGCAGCAGCCGCTTGGGCAGCTATGAAAACTAAGACGAAAATTGGTATGAGTTTGAAAAAGAAAAAAAGAGATAAAAAGGAGAGCGAGTAAACGAATACTTCAGGTAGCGAAACGCATCGGTGTTTTACCCATTCTACCGCTGTTGGGAATTCGGATCGTTGGTCGGCGGAACGGCGGGAATAGTAAAGGTTGTGAATGATAAAAAGGCAGCACAGCGTCAGCTGGACAAATTGAAACGTCATAATCGTGTCATGGAAGGTCATGGAGTTTATCTCGCTCCATCAAGCGTGGACAAAAAGTTTCGACAAAAAAAACGTCAAAAAGACGTTAAAAATGCCAAAAGGTGCAACTACCAACATACAATTACTACAGTTAGCAAAACGTATGCGCATTCCATACTTTAGAGGAACTTTTATGCGTACAGCATTACCAACGGTAGGAGCATGTCGAAACGAGAGCGGTATTGTAAATTTAGATAATGCTGAAGGATCAGGTACACACTGGGTGGCATACGCAAAAAGAGGAAATTGCGCTGTATACTTTGATAGTTTCGGCAATCTTAGACCACCGAAAGAACTGGTGCAATATTTAGATGTAACGCGGATCGAGTACAATCACACGCCTTATCAACGTTATGATCAAAGCAACTGCGGCCAACTATGTCTGCGTTTTCTTCAAACAATTAATAATAAATTTAAAGGCCATTGCGCAATTAAACTCAGTATTCGTTTCAACATGTCACTGACGTTTATGCTAACCGGCAAAAGTAGCATCCTTGCGGTAAGTTATTTTCCAGCCGTAAATTTGAGCGATGGCGATTACAAGCTCGGCCTCACAGATTTTGAAACATACTATATCATACCTAATGTAAATTCGTCAAATAACAAATTTTTTACGACAAAGACGATAAGGAAATTACGATTCCCGAAGGATCGTATGAATTGCGTGATATAGATAAATATTTGAAACGTGCAATTTTACAATCTCATCCCGATGTTGCAAGAAAGAGAACGTTTCGCAAAGATAAAGAAGAAAGTGAATATCCACTAGTGATTCGTGCCAACAATAATACAATGAAGAGCGAAATTATGTATGCTTATCGGATAAATTTCATTAAACCTAACATTGGATCGCTGTTGGGATTTTCATCGCGTCGTATTCTTGAATCGCGATTGTGACATGAATCGGATGCACCTATAAATATCATAAACGTAAACATTATTCGTATAGAATGTAACGTGACTGCGTAAAGCAACGACAAGTGCGTACACACGATACACGAATTTTCACCGAGAGTACCACCAGGATATAAGATATCGGAAACGCCTGCACAGATCATTTATTTTCCAATCGCACGGAGCACTGATTTGACGATTCGCATTGTGAATCAGGACGGTCAATTACTCGATTTTCGCGAAGAGGAGATTACCGTTAAATTATACGTACAAAGACGATAATGTGAGATGCTCGTGTTGAATGAGCAGATGAAGGACACAATTTTTAGGCCAATCAAGAATATTCGGCCGTGTGACATAAATTGTACGACAGTTAAAAATATTCGATCGTCTGATAAAAAGAAACTCACCGCGTCAAACGTTGAATTTTTAAAATCATTGGGATTCGTCGTACGAAATATCTAGCATGTCTAACATCTAGAACATTGGAGGTGAGCCGATCTTTGACAACAGCATCGTCAAGATTGAGACTCATACATACAATCGCCGTACGCCAACACCACGTTTGGATACAGCGACAAAATAAGGATACTTATACAACAGCCGGATTTATACACGTCGCCATGTAAAAGTTTTCTTTACGTCGAAGGAAGATTGGTGAAGAAGAAAGATGATAAGGATAAGAATAAGAATGAGATAAATCTCGGAAATAATTGCGTGGCGTTGTGTATGAACGTCTTTCCCATCCCACCGTCTCTCCCTCTCCCTCTCTCTCTCTCTCACACGCACGCACGCACGCACGCACGCACACACACACGGCATACACACACATCGCGTGTAGCAATTAGCTGGTTGCAGCGTCCGACGGCTGACGATTCGGAACAACTTTTGGTTATTAAACAGTGATTTTAAGGAACACGTGTTTCTAACATAATTCCAAGACAATCTTTTTTTTACCAAAATTTTATTTAAAGCATAATTTTATGTTATAAGATAAAATAGTTAGTGACTTACGCGGTGGTAATCATTCGTCAGCTGACGAGGATAGTCAGCCGCGCCCGCGTTACGCTCGTGGCGCGCCGCTCCTGCCTGCCTTCTGTACTCGACGCGTGATTTGTTAACTATTTTGGCTTGTAACTTAAAAACTATGCTTCAAATAAAATTTTGGTAAAGGAAAAATTGTCTTAGAATTCGTCAGGAATACGTCATTTTACGGACCTAAAGTTGTTCTGAGTGACCCTGTATCTCGTAAACTAAAGGAAACATCAAAAAATACAAAAGTTTTACAGTATAAATATTTCCATTTAACTACGCTGTTCATTTAAAAAAAAAAAAATTTTTTTTAATTAAAAAAATTTTTCAATAAAATTGACTCTTATGTATGTAGCATATTTATAAAGTAATTATACTATCTTATACTAAGTATTATTTGTATTACTTATGTACATATTATCTATGTTATAATACTATATATTTATATTATCTGCATTCCTGTATGTATTATTTTTTATGACAGTTGCGCCATATTAGAGTAGTTACGTTGTTTTCACACTGTGTTCATTCTGTGTATGTCACATATTTTATATTCATGTTTTATATTCGTCATGGCACAATATGCATCATATATAAAATCAGATATTAATAAAAGTTTGGTATCTTTATTAATGATGTAAATTACGTTTTCACATCAATATCAAGTTCCGTCTAACGTGTACTTGATTATTCTGTTAAATTGTTTAAATTTTTAATCAAACAAAGCATAATGTTACACATAAATTTTGCAAATGTTCTTAATATGTTAATTGTTTTATGTCAAATTACACATATTCTACCAACGTCTACAAATAAAAAAAACAATTATATAAAGTAATAAAGAATATTATAATAAATGCAATAAATAATGTAGCATTTGATGTACACACCGATGCTGCTTTAGAATTTCAAAATTATTGGGAAGTGGATTTACCTGATACAGAATTTGTAACAGATGAAAAGAAAGAATTTGTAGAAAATAATAATAATAATTACCTGATAATAAAGATAATTGTAAAACAGGAAACAAAATTTTAAATAGTAACTATAAAAAAACCGTGGAATATTGGAAAAGTAGAAAAAAAGACCGATACGTAGTGTAAGATAGTATAATTATTTTATAAATGCTAAATACATAAGTCAATTTTATTGAAAATTTTTTTTATTAAAAAAATTTTTTTTTATAAACAACGGGTAAATGGGAATATTTATACTGTAAAACTTTGTATAAAACATTTTTTAATGTTTCGTTAAGTTTACAAGATATATCGAAAAAAAAGCAAAAATGTATCAACCTTTGAAGAATGGTTTTAACCCTTTAACATAAAAAAGGTATAAAGCGTGAATTTGTGAAAAAAAATTTTTTTTTTTAAATGAACAACATAAATAAATAGAAGTATTTATGTTGTAAAACTTTTGTATAAAATATCTTTTGATATTTTGTTTAGTTTACGAGATATATCGAGAAAAAGCAAAAACCCTCAACTTTTGAAAGGCGGTTTCAACCCTTTACACCGTTTATAAGCACTATTCATATATTTACCCCTTTCATATTTATGTCAAGTTTCATTAAAATCAGAATTTTCGAGTTTACGAGGTTTCCTTGTAAAAAAGTTTTCAAAAAAGTTTAAATAATCGTTGAAACAAAATGTTTAAACAGTTTTTTAATCCGTTGTTACTTAAAAACAGTTTTTTAATGTTTAAACAAATTTATTTAAGCAAATTGTTTTTAAACAAATTGTTTAAACATTAAAAAATTTTTTTCAGTAAAAATTGACTAAAAAATGGTTAAACAAATAGATTTTTAAACAAATTGTTTAAACATTAAAAAACTGTTAAGTAAAAATTAATAACTCCGTTACAAAAAATTGATCAAAATTATTCTAATGACTGACACATGCCAAAATATTTTTTTTAATTGTTTAAACAAATTGTTTACTAACAATTTATTTTAATACTTTTTATCAACAATCTTTTTTTTATACCTATGTATAACACACTAATTGTATTAATTTTTTTAAATTACTTATTAGTTTATTTAGTTATTTATTTCTCTATTTATTTATTAATTTAAATCTATTTATTTAATAATTCATTAATACAAAAAATTAAAATAAAGTTTTAAGTAAAGAAATGTGATAAGCGCATAAAGCCCGTGGTATACCATGGCTACACTTCTGCATACTCCTGCTGCACGCCATTTGATTGATCAATTTCATTTATTAATAATTCAGTAAATAATAACACACACACACACACACACACACACACACACAAGGTGACTCACAATACGGGCAATTTTTTCGTAAACCATATAATTTTTGTCTAACACATTTTTTGATATTTCGCTTACAAGAAAATTGGCCGTATGTTTAAAATGCGTCACATGCAAAGTGTCCCAAAATAAATTATTTTTATTTTACAGAGTGAGAAAGGATGAAATTTTAAACTAAAAGTTGCTGTACCAATTTTGGCTAAAATTATTATTTACTGAATTATTAATAAACAAAATTGATCAATATATATGTATATATTGGCTGTCCCAACTTTTTAATATAAGAGATGGAATTACCGACTGCAATCTTAGTACACACATGTACGGCATTTGCACATGCATATGTCGTATATGTGTGTACTAAGATTGCAGTCGGTAATTCCGTCTCTCATGGTAAAAAGTTGAGACAGCTATTAAAACTCACCGTGTATATATATATGGATATATATATATGCACATTAAGTTATGTTGTACCCCTCGTTGTGAGTACGATTTGGGATCGCTGCCAGAGATCTCGCGAGGAAGGTATGTGGTTACAATAAGTTATCTCGGCGATACACGACCCCGCAAAGCAGAGTGCCGTGTGTAGTCTTAGTTTGTCTACTTCGGATTGACCCGATCCTCACCTTCTTTCGCCGGTTTATATATCCGATAATTCGGTAGTTGGATCGAAAGGAGAGGATTGCGTGAGGGCGTAAATCGGTCAGTATTCCAAATTATTGCTTAGACAGCAAGTGCTGTCTACGGAGCATTGCGCTAATTGTCGAGCGGATTGCGCGAAACCTCGCGCGATGCGCTCGATGCTGACTGCAGCTGACCGACTTACGTTATCGTGTTACTGACACCTTATCGTTATGAGTGTGTCACTCATAACAGGTAGTAACTGGAGCTCAAAATCGAGTGTAATTAGCAACTAATTCTTTCAAGCAATTTTATTAATTGTATATTGGACCAAGAAACTGGAAAAGTCGCAAAATGTTATTAAATTTAGTGGTGCGTTTTTCAAGATATAAAGAAAAAGGATAAGTTTTCACTAAATTCGAAATATCTCGAAAACAAAGGCAAGTATGAACAAAATAAAACATTTTTGTAGGAAATTAAATTTTCTATTGGATATGTATTAAAAAAAAAATTTTACAATTTATTAAAATTTAAAAAATAAACAAAATCGGTGGCAAAAAATAACAAAAATTTGCAAAAATTTCGAATTTTTATATTTTTGTTTATAACTAATATTTGCCTTAACATAATCGACTATGCGCTTACAAAAAGTACTTGAAGTATATATTATAACAAACAAAATGAGCACTCGTTAAAGTATTTTCTATTAATAGTCACCGAGATATCGTTGGAAACGGAAGTTAGGCATTTTTACTCAGTTTTTTGCTTTTGCAGTTAGATTTGAACAAAAAGTATTTTCTTATATTGCATATATCTCGAAAACTATGCATTTTATGAAAAAAAGTACAACACACATTTTTTGTTGGCAATTAAATTTCCCATCAAAAGCACATATTGAAAAAAATATCTTGAAAAAGTATAAAATAATCAAAAATAGTAAGGATAAAATTACGTTTTAACCATAAAAAAATTTAGTTTCTTGGTTATAACTTTTTTTTAATTACTACCTACATTATTTTAATTTAAAAAACTTAAAGTATACGTTATAACAAACAAAATGAGCATTCGCGAAAGCCATATTTGCCATTAATAGTCACCGAGATATTGTTAACAAAAGTTAGCCTTTTATATTCAGTTTTTCACTTTTGCGGTTAGATTTGAATAAAAAGTACTTTTTATATTGCATCTCGAAAACTATGTATTTTATGAAAAAAATACAAAACACCTTTTTTGTTGTAAATTAAATTTTTTATCTTATGCATATATTAAAAAAAAAAACAATTTCCGAAAAAGTGTCCATAAAATAATAAAAAATAGAAAAAATAAAATAAATCCTATAATGTACCGTTTTTGATAGATATCCAGATGAACCAAATAAGGGAATAAAAAATCTAAATGCCTTAGGCGCAGTAAGTTAATTGCTCCTGCATTACATATCAAAGACGATTTAAAACTCTTAACAAAATCCGACAAATTTTTTACAAATAATAATAATAATAAAATAATAAAAAACGATTTATTAAATTTTTAATAGAAAAATGGAAGCAGCAAAAATCGAGGCAAGTCAAACAAAAAAAAGATGCTTATATCATACTTATAATTAATACAGCACAAAAAAATCGGTACTGTTTCAAAATGTTGTTATAATTGATCAAGATATCGATATCCTTGTAATTCTGTCATTATTATCATAAAATATTAAAAATATTTATTTACTTAAGCCAAGCTCCGGAAGAGAAACAGACAAATTATACAACGCAGACAGTTTCATACATCCTCAATATAAGCATCTAATTGGTTTCATGCACGCTTTCAGCAGGTGCGATACCACATCGTCATTTTACAATATTGGGAAAAATAAATTTATAAAATTTGTTTTGAAAAACATTAAAAATTTACGTAAAAAAAATCCATCATTTTTAAAAAAGGATGCAACCATAGAAGAAACAAATGCAGCGTCCAAAAAAATTATAGCTTTACTATGCGGATCGAAAAGTAATAATACAAATTTAACAAATTGCCGCTTTATATCTTTCGCTCGTCAAAAAAATCTTCTTTCACTCCTTCGTGTCTGCCTCCAACTGCTGATGCCGGCAAATTACATGAAAGACGAGCATACTTTCAAATCCAACAGTGGTATGGTAAAAATTTAAATCCGTTGCAGAAGGTTAGAAGATCATAAAAAATGGACCATAAATAATGCCTGTTCGTATAACAAAAGACCCTGCACCACACTCGTTACTGACATTAATATAATATTATGCAAGTGCATTAAAAATTGTAAAGAAAATTGTAGTTGCAAGAAATTGGGGCTGCAATGCACAATATTCTGTAAAGAGTGTGAAGACATCAAATGCAATAATGCAAAAATAGTAGAATTTAAGAAGATTTTACTGTAAAAGTTGACAAGGAAATAAATATAATATTAGATAATACGCATTTTTTATAAAAGATTAATATAAAAAATTTTAACTTAGCTTGCAATAGAAAGAGCTTCCGGATACATTCCGAGTTCTGGTACAGTGTTGCGCCGACGTTTCGCAAACGTAGTTTACATCATCAGGGCTAGGAGCTCCGATACTGAGCTCTCTTGGATTGTAACCGTTTTTATATATTCCTTGTCCTGGTAGTAGGGATGAGGATGAAGGAAGGAGGCGGAGTTGTTCGTCCAATAGTAGCACAGTTCATTGGTCTACTATTGGTCAACTGTTGGCAAATCTTAATGTAATATTAGCTTACTATTTGCCAATTAATATGTGCTCTGCGGAAATGTTTTTAATTGGTCAATTAAAAACATTTTTGAACAGCACATATTAATTGGCAAGTAGTAAGCCAATATTATATTAAGATTGGCCAACAGTTGACCAAAGTAGGCCAATGAACTGTGCTACTATTGGACAAACAACTCCGCTCGCTCCCCTTACCCTCATCCCTACTACCAAGACAAGAAATATATAAAAACGGTCACAATCCAAGAGAGCTCAGTATCGGAGCTCCTAGCCCTGATGATGCAAACTACGTTTGCGAAACGTCGGCGCAACGCTGTACCAGAACGCGGTATGTATCCGGAAGCCCTTTCTATTGGAAGCAACGTCAATGGCCGTAAAAGCTTTAAGTCTAAAATTTTAACTTACATATATAAATATTAATAATTTACTTGTAATGTCTTAATTTATTTTATATGTATGTAATATTTATAAGTAAATCAAAACGTCTAGCTGATGTATTATTTTTTACCAGTATTTTTTTCATGAAATTGCTCCATATGTACATTCGATAGAAAATTTAATTTGCAAGAAAAAAGATGTCTTGTACTTTTTTAATAAAATGCTTAGTTTTCAAGATATAAGCAATATAAGAAAATACTTTTTGTTCAAATCTAACCGCAAAAGCGAACAACTGAGTAAAAATGTCTAACTTCCGTCAACGATATCTCGGTGACAATTAATGGAAAATACTTTAACAAGTGCTCATTTTGTTTGTTATAATATATACTTCAAGTTTGTAAGCGTACAGTCGATTCTGTTAAAGCAAATATTAGTTATAAACAAAAATGTAAAAATTGGAAATTTTTACAATTTTTGTTTTTTGCTTTATTTTAAAGAATTGTAAAAATTTTTCAAACATACATATCCGATAGAAAACTTAATTTCCTACAAAAATGTTCTTTAGCAATTTTTTTATTTGCCTTTGAAAACCTATCCTTTTTCTCAATATCTCGAAAACGCACCGCTGAATTTAATAGCATTTTGCGATTTTTCCATTTTTTTGGTTCAATATGCCATAACAATGAATAAAATTATTTAACGGAATTAGTTGCTAATTAACCTCCAGTTACTAGTCTCTGTGTGTGTGCGTGCGTGTGTGTGTGCGTGCTTGTGTGTATATACGTATATGTATATGAATAATTTTTGAGGAAGTATGGTGATGGTGACTCAATGATAATAGGGTAAAATGAGACAGATACTGCGACTATACGTGATATCCCATGTAAATCTGAGATCTAAGAATGTCCTATTTTCAGCATCTAATTACTTGAACAAACTAGTGAATTGCGAGTTCCATCGAGAAGTACAAAATAGCAGTTTGAAGTAATTCTAACGTGGTTTAAAAAAATGGTCTTATTGACATCCCTCCCTTGATACCATTTTGTTGGTTACATAATTATTGCGCACTAACACTTTACATAACTCATTTCCTTTTGTAATTTTAACATTGTTCAGTGCTTTGTCTATTAATTTTTAAGATTTTTTTCTAACAGAAATATATTTTAATATCTTATTGCATCAGAAATTCCGTACAACACTTACTTGTAATACTTAATTGGTGAAAACCAGGGGACGTCGCATCCTCTTCGCAATGAGACATTGTAAGAAATTTATTGCGATTCAAGGTGACTACTTCAAAGAAATCATAATTTTCTCACTGAATCACTCTCTCTTGCGATATCTGCAATGTACACAAGTAAAATTTTAGAAGTATAGTTTAAAATAAATGTAATAATAGTAAAATAATTTGGGTGGCATTCAGTTAGACACGGTTCAAATAAACACGGTGCATTTGCACACGGTGCTTTTGGACACGATACTTTGCGCACCGTTCATTTGCACACCGTTCAGTTAGACAAAAAAAACGGACACGCACGCACGCACGCACGCACGCGCAGGGGGTGCAAGAGGTATCTTAGGCCCCACTACCGCACCCCGTCGGGAGGGTGCCCTCGGCATAGTTATTCTCACTGTATCCAAGTAAACGGTATGCAAATAAATGGTGTGCAACTGAACGGTGTGCAAATAAACGGTGCGCAAAATATCGTGAAAAGCATCGCGTGCAAATGTATCGCTTCCAATTAATTCCACGACCGGTAAAAGTTTTAAACATATGGATAAAGTTAAGATCGCCTAATTGATCTTGAATAGATCTTGGTGTTACATTTTTCTATTAATTTTTAATAAATTCTTCTATTTTTAGTAGAAAAATGATTTTCAATACTCCTTCAAAATTTTCAAAATCTCCTGCAAACCAAATAGGTAATCTTAAATTTACCTATATTTGATTCAGCAAAAGACGCCGCTTGGAGTTTTCCAGTTCGCACAGGAGCAACCCCCATCACACCGTTTTACTGTTCGCGCGGAATGCCAGTGTTAGCAACAAATAACAGGGCCACCGGAATATTTGGCATGTTGTTAGTTAAATTCCATCGAAAGACTCAGTTTCATATTACAAGTACATTTTTATTCTAATATTTATAATTAGTTAAATTAACGATGGCAATAGCATAGAAAATTAATATCAATAAATAAAATAATATTAATAAATTGACAGTGCTGCAGTGAAATAATATCCATAGGCCCAAGTGCGCCATATATACCGTATCAAGTAAGACGTTACGCCCTTCTAAAAAACAAATACCTTCAATTTTTTAAAACTGCGTATACTAACGTATCCTGATTACAAAAATTATAATAAAAATATCCACATATCACTTTCAAGATCCCCCATACAGCACATCTTTTAAAAAGCTTTTTAAAAGATATTTGACAGAAGATATCTTTTAGATATCTTTCAGAAAACTTTCTAAAAAACGTGTGCTGTGTGGGACATGAAAAATTAAGGTTTTTTACATTTATTTCAGTAAGTTTTAAAAACATTAGGTGTATAACTTGCTTCCGCCGCTTTTTTTTTCAAAATTCGAGACTTTATTGCGAAAAACTGGTTATACATTTACGATTCAAAGTATTGTCCATCGCTGGCCACTACTTTCTCCCATCTTTCTGACAGCATACGAATCCCGCGTCGAAAAAACTGGTCATCTTCTGAGATAATCCACGAATCGATCCAATTTTTCACTTCTTTATAAGAACAGAAGCTGGTCAGCCAGGCTGTGTGTCATTGATCGAAACATGTGATAGCCAGAGGGAGCAATGTCCGAAAAATACGGCGGGTGGAGTAGAACTTCCCATTTCAACGTTTCCAAGTATGTTTTGACGAACTTTGCGACATGGGGTCGAGCATTGTCATGCTGCAAAATCATTTTATCGTGTCTATCGTTGTATTGCGGTCGTTTGCCTCTCAGTGCTCGACTCAAACGCATAATTGCTTTCGATACCGATCGCCTGTGATTGTTTCAGTCGGATTTAGTAGCTCATAATACACTACGCCGAGCTAGTTCCACCATGGGACCGTGACCGGTCTTCAACGTCAAAATCACCGTTCTTGAAGCGTTGAAACCACTCTCGGCACGTTCTTTCACTAATAGCGGCCTCACCATACGTATTTGAAAGCATTCGATGAGCCTCAACCGCATATTTCTTCATTCGTCAATGAAGCAAAAAATTAAAACCTCCCGCAAATGACGAGACTTTGGCTCGTAAGTTGATATTTTCAATCAAGAATAACTTTATGATGCAAACACAAATCGATATATTTCAATGGCATTATGTTCACAAATGCCTCAGCTTATTGTATGTCTACGATCTACCGAGCGCCTTTTTGTTTTTTTATTTATCTTGCACTGCTGGTTTATATATTTTTATTTTACTTTGAAAAGTTGTACACCTAATATTAAAAAATGTTTCAAATAAAAATTGTAGGTTTTGTCAAAATACACATTTTATATCTTATACATTTTTGCTGTAGAAGTTTCCGAAAAAAATTGATTATAAAGTCGTTGGTCTCGAGTAAACGTAGGCGTAACGTTATAATTACTTTCATTACTTCATGATCAATTTTTTCAAAAGCTATCTTTTCTACAGCAAAAGGATATAAAATATATATACAAAAAGTCCGAAAATTTTTGACATTGTGCTTGCATGGAGGTAGAACGGACAAGGAGATGCCAACACTTGCTATGCCTACTTTCGAACAAGCCATAGTGCATTAGAAAGGAGAGGTAAAAAAACAAAGACCGTGTTTCGGCTTTTTGGTAAATGGGCCCTAGTTTCTGAGAAAATTGCATTTAAATATGTGCATTATTGATCGGTAAGGTAAGTACAATGAAAAGCCACTTTTTGATATAAAGCGCGGTGGCCGTGAGTGCTAAGTGCGCGCCTACTGTTTTGCTATCCGTGTGACCTGGGTTCAAGACCAATTCTAATTTTTTTTTTATTATATTCTAATTAAATTTATTTTCTTTATTATTTACAATAAAATTTTGCGGTTTTAATAAATATAAATTTCTATACATTTATTATAATAAAAAATAACACATTTTTATTTATTATAAAGTTTTGACATTCTTGTACAATGTCGCGTTCATTTTTTTAACATGATTAAATTTGTTTGGTACGCGTCAAAGTTAACAAATAACGTGGCATATTTTATAATGTTAATCAGTTGTGTTTTACATCACTCACAAGGGAACGGACAGAACTGTCACTCATCGATTTCAATGAGTTTTTGATATGTTGTAAAACATAACAAAATATTAGACCCATATTTTTTTTTAACGGCGTATCTCGACGCTTAGGGGTTAAAAACACCCCTCAAAAATAACGCGTTTTTTCGTTTTTGGCGAATATCTTGGAAAATATAAGGTTTATAAAAAAAAATTTATAAAAAAAATTTATGGTATTTTATACTCTTTCCAATAGTATATTTAGATTTTCCAAAAATTTCAAACTTTTTGATTTACCCTACCCCCCACCCCTTTTTTCAAAATTTTGAAAATTTTGTAAGGACAAAAATTAAAGAGCAAAAAGCCAAATCCATCCAAATATAATAATATATGAGTTCCATCATTCTCAATTATTGGCAAAACGAGATGATAATCTCGTGCTATAGGCGCCGCGCTAGAAGTTGCGTTATTTCTTTAGTCGCGTCACATTCAATAACTGCCTCTCCTGCGTATATTTTTATATTAGAACATAAAAACCATAATTACATAATACTTAACGTATTACACGATATAAAGTATAAATGCATATATATAACAAAAGTAGCATATATATACGTATGTGCGTACGTACATTTTTCATTGGTACAAATGCAAATATAGATTAATATAAGGCAAAATATTTTTTTAATATTTAAAACTGCAAATACAATATAACAAAATATATAATATTAAGAGAGAAATATAAAATATAAACTGCAATAACTATTTGCATAATTATATTATTTACACTATATGCACATAGCACACTCTGATAATAAAGATAATATAATTCTACAATTTAATTTAATGAGTTTGAAAATACATTTATACGGATATATATATATATACATTTGGCAGACAACACGGGCGAATAAGTTTAATATCAGTGTTAATAGACGGGCCGGTTTTTCTCGCGCATGCGCATCATATAAAGCTTCAGTAAAATATCCATTAGTAATAGGAAGGCGATCTTTGGTCCTCATACAATTTTTTTGCAAATTTATAAAAATGTTAACACTTTTTATATATTTAACACGCACGCATATATTTGCATATTGTTTGCATGTATATTTGTGTATACACTGAAAAAGAATGTAATATATTCAATAAGGTATGTTATTGCAGGCTGCCAATTACAGCTATGCTCAATACAATAATATATGCTATTGCAGTATCAACATTGTACTTGCATTAATAGCAAATATTATTGTATGGAGTATTTTATGTAGTTGGCAGCCCGCAATCACAAATGTTATTCACTATATTACATTTTTTTCTGTGTATATATTTAACATAAATTAAGTAATTAAAAATAATTTGTATTTAATAATAAAAATCAACTTAAAAACAAAAAAAATAAATTTTTGGAATAAAACATATATTTAAATTGAAATAAAATATTTTATTTGGCGGAACTCATACAGAATACCGATATTGGCCACAAGGCTAAGAGAAAACCGCCAAAAAATCTTATCAGTATTCATCAAATATGATATTTATAAATTATTCTATTTAATACGAGATGTACATGCATGTTTAATATAAAAAAGGTGTTAACGTTTTTATAAATTTACAAAAAAATTGTATAGGGACTAAAGATCTCCTTCCTATTGAAAAGATCTTCCTTTTAATGCAAATGTACGTACGCATTAACATATATACATATATACATACATATATATATATATACATATATATATATACATATATGCATGTGTATTTTATCCTTCTTTCTCTTTGTGTAAATCATGTTTTTCCCTGAATATTATAAAATATAGTTTTTATCTTTTGATAGTAAAAACGAAGAATATTTTAAAGATAAATTTAACTAGAGATATCGAGAGAAAAAAAAGTGACAAAAAATTAATACGAAAAGAAAATTGATACAATAGAAAAAAGAAAAACTGAAAAATGTAAGAGAGAGAGAAAGAAAAGAAATAAGGAAAAATATCAGTAACAACAGAGAACAACATTGCTACACAGAAAAAAATGTAATATAAGCCAATAACATATGTGATTACGAGCTGCTAACTACATAAAATACTCAATACAATAATATTTGCTATTAATGCAAATACAATGTTGATACTGCAATAGTATATATTATTGTATTAAGTATACCTGTAATTGGCAGCCCGCATTAACATATCTTATTGAATATATTACTTTTTTTCAGTGTAATGTGTTTATATACATATGTGTATTTATTTTTATATGTACTATGTACATACCTAACAAAATTACCTTTTAAAAAAAGGTAAAAAAAGGTGCCAAATGCTTGTTTCTAAGAAAAAAACTATTAATACCATAATTACAAAAAAATGTGTGTTGCATAAATATTATTTTATTTGAACTATAAAGTAAAGAGTATAAAGAAATAAAAGAATATTATTACGATAATAATTTTCAAAATTAATTTATTTTAATGTTTAATAATCTTAAATAAATTATAGAAAAACCGAAAAAGGAGAGAGAGAAAGAGGGAAAAAAGAGAAGAAATAAGGAAGAATATTAGGTAACAACAAAAAAAATAACGTTGCTAATAATGTGTTTATATGTATGTATTTATTTTTATATGTATGTATATATGTACATATAAGGATGTACGTACCTACATGTGCGTGCGTGCGTGCGTGCGTGCGTGCGTGCGTGTGTATTTTTTCTCCTCTCTTTTTTTCTTTATATAAATAATGCTTTCCTTCTTTTTTTCCTTATGTTATACATAGTTCTAATAATTGTTCGTTATTACTCGTATGCTATATTTATTACGAGTAATTATTTAAATTATTAGAACTATGTATAACATAAGGAAAAAAAAGCATTACTTACACAAAGAAAAAAAGGAGAAAGAGATAAATAAAATTTACAAATAACACACACAGACACACATACACACACATATGTAGATCTATACATCCTTCTATATACATACGAACATATGAAAATATTTACTTATATATATAAACATACTTACATATATAATCTAGACAATCTAAGACATTATTTTTTCCATAAATTGGTATGTAGAAATATATATATATATATATATATATATATATATATACAGGGTGTCCCAACTCAATGCTCGTAAAAAAGTAAAAAAGATCGAGATGAACATAAAAGTCCAATATTGTCTTGGGTTAGATCTTGGGTTAAATCTCTGGTTAGGTTCACCAATAATCAAGGTATTAATTTTTCAAATTATGCGAATGAGAGCGCGCCAAAGGAAGAGCTCGATCCGCTTGAGTCATAACACAGAAAAAATCTATTATGAATGTTTGATAAGCTTTTATATTTACTGTTCACAATTACGATAGAAATTAATTAGATTTGAAAATTCCATATGTTAATAGCTCGATTATTTACAGACCTAACCCAAGACAATATTGGACTTTTATGTTCATCTCAATCCCTTTTACCTTTTTACCTTTTTAGAATTAACCCATGTGCATTGAGACACCCTGTATACAGGGTGTCTGGTATTTTTTTATGGGATTTTTATAAGCAGGTAGAGCGCATGAAACTGAACAGAAAAGTTCTTACCGTTTTTCCATTTTCGCAATAATTAACAAGTTAGTGACTTGTAAAATTTTCTGTATTAGCCCGGCCTACCGGCAAATGCAAGCGCGCTGAGCGCCCGGCCGCCCCTCCCTAGCGCTTGAACCATGAGATTGCTAGGCGCGCGGGGGGAGTTGTTACAACAAGCAACAATGACTACTCACAAGCGACGCGTAACGCTAAATTCTCCCTTTGAATTATGATAGTTCCTTACCCTTTTTAATGAAAATAAAATTTTCTAACGACAAAAAGTATGTGTGTACGTGTACATACATGTGTACAAAAAATATCAGATCTAATGCTTAAAGAAGTAATTACTAAATTTATTTTTTAATAAATAACGATTATTTTTAATAAAAAATATTTTTTTCATGATAGTCTTAAACGTCGTAAACTGTCATTATAAATTTTAAAAGAAGCTGTTATCATATGCTTGAAACAAAATTTATGCTTCTTCAAAAAACATTAGACAATTTTATCGATTAAAATGGAAATGACAAGCAAATAAAATGTTTGTTTCAACTTTATATTCTTAATTAAAAATTAAATAACGAGGATATTTATATTTTTAATAAAATTAATTCTTGTGATAGATTTATAATACACGGAAAAAACTTCATGATAAAAATTACTATGGTAAATAGTAAATGCGGGCCAAGAAGGAATTATGAAAATTTTTATTATGTTTTTCATCAAATTACGACAATATTTACACTACTTATATGATATAATTCTCTGAAATTTCTTCTTACAGTTCGTGGTTACTATCATAAATAATAAAATCATACATAATTTTACTATAAAATTTTCTCCGTGTAAATTTACGAATATATGAATTTATTAAATGTTTCAAAACTTATAAACAATATTTATTTAATTTAAGAAAATTTTAGTATGTAATGTGTGTGTGTGTGTGTGTGTGTGGGGGGGGGTGGATACATACATACACGAGCTAAAGAATAATCACTTTGTGACAGGAAAATGATTATTCCTTAATTCAAGAATTGGTTTGTAGTTTGTGTGTAATTTGTGTGTGTGTGTATGTGTGTGTGTACATACGCGAAAATGTTAAACATTATTTGTTTTATGTAAAGTGTGGTGTTTATTATCAACAGAATACTCTTTTCAGTCATTAAAGATAAAGTAATTATTAAAAAAAATAAAATTAAAAGTGAATAATTGATTTTTTTTTAACTAGAATCATATTTTTTTACGTGTACGTGTATAGTAATCAGCGTAAATAGTAATAATGATATAAAATCGCGGAACTAAGGCATAATCATTTTCCTGTCACAAAGTGATTATCCTTTAGCTCGCGTATGTATGTACAAGGATTAATTTTATTAAAAATATAAATATCCTAGTTATTTAATTTTTAATTAAGAATATAAAGTTGAAACAAACATTTTATTTGGTTGTCATTTTCATTTTAATCGATAAAATTTTCTAATGTTTTCTGAGGAAGCATAAATTTTGTTTTGAGCATATGATAACAGTTTCTTTTAAAATTTATAATGACCGTTTACGACGTTTAAGACTATCATCAAAAAAATATTTTTTATTAAAAATAATTGTTATTTATTAAAAAAATAAATTTAGTAATCACTTCTTTAAGCATTAAAACTGATATTTTTTGTACACATGTATGTACACGTACACACATACCTTTTGTCGTTAAAAAATTTTATTTTTATTAAAAAAGGTAAGGAACTATCATAACTCGAAGGGAGAATTTAGCGTAACGCTTGTGCGTAGCCATTGTCGCTTGTGGTAACAATTCCTCCCGCGCGCCTAGCAATCTCAAGGTTCAAGCGCTGGGGAGGGGCGGCCGCTACGGCGGGGCGCTCGACGCGCTTGCATTTGCCGGTAGGCCGGGCTAATACAGAAAATTTTACAAGTCACTAACTTGTTAACTATTGCGAAAATGGAAAAACGGTAAGAACTTTTCTGTTCAGTTTCATGCGCTCTACCTGCTCATAAAAATCCCATAAAAAAATACCAGACACCCTGTATATGTATACGTATTTTTTTTAGTAGAAAAAACCTTCAAATTATTGTGGCTGTTTCTCGATTATCTGCTGAAAGAAAAAAAAAGAAAAGAATAATAAGCACAGCCATAAAAAATCTTTTTTTTTTTTTAATATATAGCTTCATTCTCTATATTACTTTTGTCAACTTCTGTTTGTAACTTGTCAATTTTTGTGGCATACTTATAACTGTGATAATCAGTGAATATTCGCACCCTAAATAAGATGCTTAATACTACAAAATGCGAGATATCCGAACAAAATTACCTTTTTTAAAAAAAGGTAAAAAAAGACGCTAAGTGTGTGTATGTGCGCTTCTAAGAGAAAACCTATTATATTAGGTAAATTGTCTTACTAGCCTATTGTTTTATTGTCTTTTCTACACAAATAATGATATGAAGTAAATGCGCCAAATATAAGAATATTTGTACAAAATTTATTTATTATAACTTTTTATTAAAATATTTAATAATAAACGGGCTTGATAATCAAATAATTAAATGATTAAAATCAACCAACAGGGTTATAGTAAAGCAAAAACTTGGCGTGCCCAACTCGTTGAAACGCAGTGGTCCATCAATGTTATACAATATGGAAATTATTTATAAAAATTAAATAATGAAAAAACAATAACCTATTAAAAACTTAACAAAGATAAAAAAGTTATGTCAAGTACATAAACGTATTCAAAAATAATACAAATACAATTAGCCAAGTATATTTAAAAAAAGACTTAGGAAAATTCTATAAAATCTATTAAAAAATTATTTAAAAAATGGAAATGAATAATAACAAATAATGCAGCAAAAACTAATAGATAGTAAAACAATACTTAAGCCACATTAATTTTTGTGTATATATTTATTGATATCAATAACATAGTCTTGGAAATATAGAAAAAATGCGAGCCAAGCATGCCAAATTTTTGCTTTACTAAAATATTCTTATATTTGGCGCATTTACTTTATATCATTATTTGTGTAGAAAAGACAATAAAACAATAGGCTAGTAAGACAATTTACCTAATATAATAGGTTTTTTCTTAGGGGCGCACATACACACACTTGGCGCCTTTTTTTACCTTTTTTTAAAAAAGGTAATTTTGTTCGGATCACGAATGACAGCAATTTATCATCATATCAATATGCAGTATATATTTTATAAGAAACTGTCACAGGTAAATCTTAGAAGAGTCCTCTCGTGTTGAATTCGTGTACTCGACAAAGATCGACGACGTATAAATGAAAAATTTACATTTTGGACTTTGCGCTATATCTCCGCTCGTAGAGCACGTAGAAAAAAAATAAAAACTTTTTTTTTATAAGTCAAACCCAAGCTTTTGATTGAACCTAGTTAGAACTCGATCGGTTAAATCGTTATTGAGATCTGATAATCTCAGGTGCTCGCAGTCGCGTACTCGCGTAAATGTACGGTGGTCTCGCGCTGCGCGTTCACTTGACACTACCATGTCTCTTGATAAAATTTTAGCAAATTTTACTAAAATTATAGTAAAAATCTTCAATATCTTTAATATCCCACAATTATGTTGTAATTTTAAAGATAAATTTTAAGAGAATTCTATTTATGGACATGTGACAATGTTGAGCCAAAATTGTTAAATTTTATAAGAATTCACGATATAAAATAATCTATAACTTATTTTATATTTTATAAATACATACATAGAAGGGTACTTAAAAAACATTTTCACACCTTCCAAAGACAACGCATGTAGAGTTTGTGTAAATCAAAGTGCGAAAACATTTTAAAACAATTTCATATATTATATATAAAACATTATTATTAACATACAAAAATAAGAAAAATTGTTATTTTAAACTATTTTGAAAATAATATTAAAATCTTATAAAGTATCTAAACATATCAGACAATTTAAACAGTAATATGTAAGACCATTGCAGTCTTACACATCACTAAAATTTTTTTTATTACTGGTGGGACATCTAACTTAATAGGGGTGACCATAATGTATGATACAATTCACGTCAAGATAAATGAATAAATGTATATAATGGAGTAGTATGTCTTGTGTGATTTATATATTTGCTAAATTTAAATTGTAAGTTATTACTTTTGGATTTAAAACAGCCACTAAATAAAATCAGATTAGTAATATCACAATATTACATACTTTACCATTTCTTAAAAATAATAATGCTAACATCTGTACAATATACCTTATCCCAACCTAAAATTTCATTAATATATAAAAATTTTACAACATAATAACTTGTCTTCTGGATATATCTCCAAATTTACTGCACGTGACAGAAACACTCTCTCTTATGTTGCAACAAAACAAAATTTTACAAACTCTTTTTAAAACTGTTATACATAAAAGTATTAAATGTATATTATATATATATAATTGTGAAAGATTGAAATTATTTTAAAAGGAATCTTTTTCACAATAATTTGTGTGCTATTCAATAAACACTAAGCAATGGTCACATAACATCAATATTATAATTTCCCACTTAACAATGTAACTATTACATAATATGTAACGTATTATGTAACAATTACATTGTTGAGCAGGAATTATAATATTGAAATTACTGTTGCTTGATGTTTACTAAGTATATGAAAACAATATGCAAGATGCAAAAACAACCCAAAACTCTTAGCATTTTTCTAGAAGATACTCATGGATACTTAAAAAAAGCTTATTATAAATAAAAAGAGTATTTCAAATTAGTAATAGACCTGTTCTTCGTCGCTGCACTGCTATCTGGTGCAATAGGTTAGAATAAGAAAAAATATATTTGTCTTATTCTAACTTATTGCACCGGTGCAGCAGTGCAGCGACAAATAACAGCCCTAATGAATTCCCCTCTCTGTGTGTGTCAGAGTTCAATCTCACTGAAGAGTGGTCTACAATACATGGAGTAAGCATAAAATAAGGCATAAGTGTAGGAGTGACAACTTTGCCATAAAATGCTTAGTCTTGTCTAGAACAATAAAGTAAGCGTAGAAATAGAGCCAATTAGCTATGTCAAGGATAGGAAACAAACTGCTAATTGGCTGAGCGTAACAGTATAAGCATAAAAGGAAATAAAATATATTTATTTTGCCTACGCCGTTACGTCAGCTCTCTTATGCCGGAAATGACGTTCTTATGCCTGCTTAAACCTAATTTTACTTCTTACTCCATGCTTACTCCATGTATTGTAGATCACGCTTTAAGCATGGCATCTACATACTAATGGTTAATACATTAAGTAAGCGTGGAGTTAAGCGTGGTCTACAATACATGGAGCAAGTATAGAGTAAGAAGTAAAAGTAGGTTTAAGCAAGCGTAAGTACGTTACTACTGGTATAAGAGAGTTGGTGTAAAACAAAATAAATTTATTTTATTTCCTACTCTAACTTTTACGCTGTTACGCTCAGCCAATCAGAGCAATTTGTTTCTTATCTTTGACATTGCTAATTGGCCATATTTCTACGCTTTACTGTTCTAGATAAAACTGTTGTAAGCATTTTACAGCAAAGTTACTCCTACTCTTACGCCTTACTCTACGCTTACTCCATGTATTATATTGAAAGGAAACATTACCACCTTCATGTTATCTCGAAATATAACACGCTTAACAATGCCCAATTATATAATACTATTTTAATAGTGGTTGAATCCAATCTTGTCTTAACAAATTTAGAAAACGTAAATAAAAAAACAAAAAAAACTTGAACAAATTTAAAAAATAGAATTTTTACTATCGTGATCCGCGTATGTTAGACGACTTTCACGGCATGTTTTCCGGCATAAAAAATGTTTGCGAGTATGCACAAGGGGCAAAAAATTCACCGAAAATTCTGTAATCTCACGAGATTTTGTCATATGACAAGTTGCGAACTCATCCGCAATCGAAGAATGTTAGCAATCGACAATATGATGCATACGAACCAAAATAGGTGGTTTTGATATCTCCAGTGACGGTCCGTCATCCATTCCTCACATAATCGGCTCAATCTTATCGCAGTGCCAGAATAGTAGAAATATTCGGGATTCGAGTTATCATAAAAACCCCGCTATCGGTCAGTCACCATCTTCCTTTTATTTTATACGTCAAATGTAGCCATAGCCTTGTGTATCATGCGAAAGCGTGATAACGACCACGGATCATAGATCTAAAGGAGAATTCATACTCTGGCAGAAAAGCCTTTGAGTATATATACATGGAGGAGGAATGCCAGCACCATAGACCTTATAGGGTGTGTTCCACTTAACGCTCGCAACGCTCATGAGCGTTGCTTATCCTTGTTTAATATTTGATAACCAACAAGGATGAAATGATTCCACGGTTGTTGCGAGCTTTAAGTAGAACGCACCCGTAGGCTGGTATTCATAGTCGAATCTTATTTCAAGATCGTCTCAAGCAATATCTTAAGATGCTAATACAGCTCTGTGATTGGCTGATGGCATCTTAAGACAGTACTTAAGATGATCTTAAATATAAGATCCGACTATGAATACTGGCCATAGATATGGCCAGGCCTGCTCGGTTTAAAAGTGGGGGTATAGGCATACGTAGAAAAGGACAAACGTAGACGTTGAAAAGGGACGGACGATATACCAGGTAAAGACCTATAATCAAAGATGCGCCAATGGTCCCTCACCATGACTGCTATCCACCATCTTGTACCCATACGGAGACTGGCTGGGGTCTGGGACTAGGGTCTGGAGTAGTGGAGATAGTAAACAATGCGAGTCTGCTCCAAGTTGTACGCAGCCATATAACAGATGCAAATTTAATTTTACTTGTTCTTCCTGAGTGTATCGTCAAAATATAGTGACCCTAGAGTGCAGAGATTGAATTACCTTATAATTTCTTGGTCTGTTCTTTCTAGCTGCACTGTTGCACCGGTGCAATAAGTTAAAGTAAGACAAGTATATTTTTTCTCATTCTAACTTATTGCACCAGTGCAACAGTGCAGGGGCTCGATTGAATTTATTCGCAAGAGAAACGTATTCGCAAATTCTGTTCTTACAGAGAAGTTAAAAATTTATTGGCTATCGTATGGCTATTAACCAATAAACTTACAACTTTCTGTTAGAGCGAGTATTTGCGTATACGTTTCTCTTGCGAATGACTTCAAGAATCGGGCCCCAGATAGAAAGAACAGACCATCTGACACATATTCCTTTAACCTATACTGCTCAACACAGTGTAACGTCCCAGCGTCCGGAAAATTTTGTCCAAAAGTTTTCTCGCGAAACTTGTCCAGATGCATGCGCGCTGAGTTACCTTACTCAGTAATACGTTTCTATGGCTCATTCTTACTTTCGTTTAAGTCGTCATTAATAATAATAATTCAAATATTAAGCACTTAATCGTAGTTTAAAATTACGTACATATATTATATATATCAAAATCATATATTACATATATGTATACTTTACGTTACACTAGCATTATTTTAACTCTCTTATCGGTACGAACGCATAGGCAATCGGATCGTTTAAACTTCTAAATTCTTACTCTCGTATTGCTTATGGGTTCGTCGAGGATTAATTAACTGTAAGATAAATAAGAACCGGATATTTGTAAAGGCCCTTGCACGTGCACTGTCGGATGATTAAAGAAATGATATCTCGTCAACTGAATCCTCAAAGATTCAAACGGAACGGTTCTAAAACAAAATCTGCTATTATCAACACGACGGCGACAGGATGTCGCGCCTAAAGAAATACAATACGAAATTAATCCGCGTAATATCCGGACTGCGTGTCGGAAGATCAGGTGAACCATAGCTAGGCATTTAACATAAACAGTTCGTAAGATATATCCATTTCACGTTGGCGACGAGATGTCGCGCCCAAGAAATAATTAAGATTGATAAACCGGCGAGATATTTGGTAGTGAAAGCGATCCTAGCCGAAAAATATCCCGGATCAAATGATCGACGAAATCCTAGACGAGATATCTCCGATAAACATCCGCACACGTGCAAACGGTCTCACGCGCCTTATCAGCGACCCCCGAAACTCGGTTCCCGCCAAGCCGCCGAATCACTCCCACTCTTACCGACTCTTGCGCTTCGCGCGTGTTCCCTACTCCGGAGCGCTAGCGGCCGCTGAGCGCAGCGCCGATTTTGCTCGATCCCTTTGTCCGCGCCCTATTTAAACCCGCGCACAGACGCCGGATCATTCATTAATTCATTCATTCTCTCATTATTTTTCGACACTCGTGCAGTACCAATTCAGCGATTAAGTCAGTCATTAGTTCTCGGTCACGCGTCACTCTTCAATCTTCAAGTTATCTGCAACCTCTCTCGTACTTCGCGATCAACTCATTGTTAATTAAGTTAACCAGTGCGTGCTCCGACAGACTGCTACCACCAACATATCTCTGCGACCATCTTCAACTGTCAAACCACATCAACCATTTAATTATTAGTGGACCAAACTATTGCTTCAAACCATATTATAACTCGTGAGTACTAATTAATTATTGTTTACTATCGCTCCCTAGAATATTTTCTGAAATTGAACTGTGCCATATTATAAAGAATCCTTTCGATAAGGATTAATTGTCGACTTCATTTTCCAAATAATTATAAACAACTCCTCTAGGTACAACCCTCTCCCCTCCCTTGTGCCGCGATGAATTCCACAACACCTAAAGTGAGTAGACTCAGTGATTAAAACAATCGTCGGTGAAATTAGAAAAGCCGGTATATTCGTGCTCAACGAAACTATAGATTCCGCTAGCGAGCGTTCCATCGCTTGCCAGCGATATAAGAACAAAACCGTAGATTCCGCTAGCGAGCGTTCTATCGCTTGCCAGCGATATAAGAACAAAAACCGTAGATTCCGCTAGCGAGCGTTCTATCGCTTGCCAGCGATATAAGTAAGTTAATCATTCACAAGCACGAATATACTCGACGGCCCTAATTTCCCTTGACGCAGAAAGATGCTTAACTAAGCGTTCACTCGCTTAACCAAGCGTTTATTTGTAGACCATCAAGAAAAATCGCCACCGCGCTGGGAAAAGGAAAAGAGCAAAAATCCTCAAGGCTCAACAAAAAGCCCTAGAGCGGGCTTTCGAGGAGATTGAAAATTTCGTGGGTTACCCGCTGGAACACACCCCCCTTCCTCCTCCAGTCACAGACGCTCCGCCAGGAAGAGCGATCTCTTCCTTTGATCTGTTCCAAGAAGACACCGTCCCTTTGGAAAACTATAACCAGTTAACGTCTAACGCGCCCGAAATAATCACGCTTAGCGATTCCGATCACGATTCTCCGGAGTTGGAACCTTTAGATCCAACTGCGGAATACCATAGCGATGCAGTAGCGCAGATTATTATATTTCCGCCAGAGAATTAAATAATACATGTAACTATCCTATACGTTGTTTTATTAATAAATATATACATATATATATATATCCAGATTCATTAATCTTAACTACATCAAGGTCATACTAACCAAATCCTACAAGATTTTCCATCGGCAACAAGCTCTCGCCATACCCGGGTAGAGTTCGTGTAAGCGGGCTGCCCGAAATTTGAAAGGAGAGCTCCCGCGTCGGTCAGGCGACCGAGGCGTCGCGACGCACACATTGAGAAGAAATATCCCTAGACCCGGACGTTACAACAGAGTAAGGCACTAGATATGTGAGTATTCCTATCCGCCATTTTGGTTCCAGCTAAGTGGATAGATGTCACGATATATGGCGACATGAGTATAAACTCTGAGTTTGCTCCTTAGTAAAGTATTGATTATTTCACTTTTAAATGTCGAGAAAACGTATGTAAACACTATTCAAAGTTTGCGACTTCAATTATGATTTATTATTTTATTAATTCGAGTGAATTGAAGCTAAATTTTTTGAAACGAATTGTGTGAATTTGAATTTGTACAAATAACATTAATTTCAAATTGTAAATATGAAATAATTTCTACATTTTAATAGATATGAAATTACGAATTAAAAACTGTAAAATCGAAACAAAGTTTGTAACCTGATGTGCAGTTTATCTGAAAGACAATTTGATAATATTATGTAGAGAATAAACGAATGAAAAACTATTTTCAATGTTTTGTATTTTTATTTAAAAAAACTGATCTGTATAAAGTAATTTTAAAATCTTACAAGTAGTATTACAATTTCCTTTGGAAAAATTATACTTTAATTGTTGAGATTTAACTTGTGACTGCGAACATGAAGTCACGCTTTGCATGCGTGAAAGCGGCTCGCTGTTTCCTAGCTTGCAGGGAGGGGAGAATTTGAGAAGGAAGAATTTACCGGTCCCTGAGTAAAATCAGTATAGAACAATTTGTCGAGAACAACGTTAGCCTAGCTGAGCCGCTACCGAACAAATTAATTTAAGTTATTAAGTTGTGAGACGGGAAAAACCCAGTATTAATAATATAAGTTTATAGTAATAATTATAGTGTCATTAACAAATTTTATGTAACTTGACCAGCTTCGCGTGGAGCTTCAGATCGCTACTCGCAGTGCTCTGAATAATGTACACCTAAATAAACCAGCACAATTATCTATAAAGTTAACGTCTAACATAATGGTCCTTCGAGCCGGATAGAGTGCGCGATTGGAAAAGCGGTCGTGATAAATCGCAGGTACGAATATACGCTGGTCAAGCTTACGAAACTCATAAGCAACTGTATTCAACAATCATTAACGATTTTTTACGATTATTCACGAGTAAAATCAGACAATTAACCAATTATCAATTTACAATTTCGAATCGCGCCGTTGGGGTGTTGTTATCGGTTGACTTCCGATCATCGTCGAATGGCGTGATACGCGTTGAGCGGTCTGGCCTTGGTTCCCTTGCGCTCTCAATATAAGCAAGAGAAAAATTACCGGGTGAAGCGAGTGATACAGTACAGTCAACTTCAAATTTCAAAATGAGTATGGAAAAACTCCGGAAGCAGCGAAGTTTGCTGAAGGGAAAAATGACTACCATCAGAAACTTCATCATCAAGGCCACGACTGAGACAGCGCCCGAGGAGGTCACAGCACGTCTTCAGGCTGTGGAAGAAATATACACAAGATTCCAGGGAATATCAGAGCAAATCCTGACCATTGACGAGGCCGATCTTGCTGATCAGGCCGAAGACAATGAATTCAATGAACGATATTACAGCACTAAAGCAGCCTTAGCACAATTATTGGACAAGCTCAAGCCACGGTCGGGGGAACCGTCGGTCAGCGGCACACGCGGTTCAGCAGGCGATACAAAAATAATGCAAATCTTGGAACAACAAGCAAATCTAATACAAAAATTAGCTGAGCGTAATGACAATGAAACGCTGGCGCGCACGCTGGAGCATCAAGGTCAATTGCTGGAAAGAGTGAACACGCAGTCAAGCACGTCCGTACGAGAAGCTCATGTAAAATTACCAACAATGAAATTACCAACATTCGATGGAAATATAGAGGAGTGGAAGAGATACTCCGACACATTCAAGACACTGATTCATGACAGCGAGTTATCCGACGTGCAGAAACATCAATATCTTGTCGGATCATTGAGCGGTTCAGCGGCTAAAATTATTGAGTCCATCGAAATCTCTGGAGACAATTATTTCATTGCCTGGGAATTATTAAAGGAACGATACGACGACAAAAAGGGTATCAAGAAACGACACATGCAATGCTTACTAAACGAGCTACCTAAAATAAGGCAAGAATCTGCGGACACGATACAGGAATTGGTGGATCACGTGCAAAAACATTTGCGAGTATTGCAAGCAATGAAGCTTCCCACAGACCAATGGGGAGATATAATAATTTTTCTCATCGAGAAGAACTTGGACAGCACGACTAGAAGACGCTGGGAAGAACATATTGAGGATAAGGAAAACATAACGACAAGTACAATGATGGAATTTCTTCGGCGGCATAGCCAGCTATTGCGACGGGCGGCTGATGATAGCGAGACTGGCACGTCAAGAAACAGTGTCGGCGAGGACAATTCAAACAAACAGCGAACAACAAGCACGAAGGTACGAAACAATGCAGCACTGGCGACAACAACGCGGGAAGGAAGATGTTATCTTTGTCAAGGACAGCATCTCATTTACGGTTGTGCGGGTTTCTTGAATTTGTCTGTCGAGGATCGAATCAAGGAAATCAAGCGGTTGCGACTTTGTCTGAATTGCCTGCGACCGGATCATTTCTCTAGACATTGCAGGTCCAGTTCCTGTAGGGAATGCGGCGAGCGGCACAATACGCTATGTCACATAAAGAGACGACCACTCGGTTCATCGGCGGAGTTGACGAGGAGTTCATCAGAGGATTCGAGCGAGGCATCCGTTGGTGCCACACTTTGCTCGATGGCGAATACCGAGGGCAGGTTGAGGACGATCGACATTAGATCATCTAAAGGTGCATACCATCAGCGTGTTGAGGACCAGCGTAAGCGTATCTTAATGGCAACGGCCATCGTGAATGTTGCAACGGCGAGCGGCGATCTTAAATTGCGAGTACTATTAGATAGCGCGAGCGAGCTCAATTTTGTCACGTCTGCAGCATGCAGGAGATTGAATTTGAATTTAGATAACATTCAAGAACATATCAGTGGGCTGAGCGATATGAAATGTACGATAAATCACGGTTGTAGACTTTCAATCAATTCGCGAATGTCAAATTTCAATTTAAATTTATATTGTTTGGTAGTTCCTCAAGTGACTAAGAATCTGCCGTCGTTCTCAATCCAATCATCAAGGTTATTAATTCCTGAAAATCTTAAATTAGCTGATCCGTTATTTTTCAAGCCGGGTCAGATCGATGCACTTATTGGTGGCGAATTCTTTTTGCAGTTGTTAGACCACGGAAGAATTGAGCTCGGTAACGGTTTGCCGATTTTGCAAAACACAAAGTTCGGATGGATTATCGCGGGCTCAGTACCATCACATTTGATCGTCAGTCGTGCGACCGATTGTCCGTTGCCGAGCAATCAAGGGTGTTTATTAATTCAGCAGGAATCGATCGAGGATACGATAAAAAAATTTTGGGAATTGGAAGAATACCGCGATAACAAGAAGCGATTATCTAGGGAAGAAGAAAGCTGTGAAAATCATTTCATAAACACAACAAGTCGAGACGCGTTGTCCGGACGGTTTGTCGTGCGACTGCCCTTTCGTGAAAACAGGCGTCTGTTGGGTCAATCGAGAGACATCGCAGTGAAACGATTAGAGTATTTAGAACGTAAATTTCAGAGAAATCCAGAATTTCGCGATCGATATGCCGAATTTATGCGCGAATACGTTAACTTAAATCACATGTCTATTTGTGAAACCGACAATGCTTCGAACGCAGTATATTTACCGCATCACGGCGTGGTGCGCGAGTCAAGTCTAACAACAAAACTACAAGTGGTATTCGACGCATCCGCAAAAACCACTTCCGGTATTTCGCTAAATGACACATTAATGGTAGGAGCAACCTTACAGGATAGCATAATCGACATTGTTATGCGTTTTCGTCTGCCGGCCGTCGCAATTACCGCAGATTTACAAAAAATGTATCGGCAAATATTGTTACATTCAAATGATCACGACTATCAAAGAATTTTATGGCGTTTTTCTCCGCCCGATAGGCGAATACAGACTAAATACAGTTACCTATGGTCAGGCATGCGCACCATTCTTGACTGTTCGTTGCGTGCAGCAGTTAGCGAGGGACGAAGGTGCTCAATTCAGCCATGCATCAGGAGTATTATTGAATGATCTATTGATGATATCATAACGGGAGTCGATTGCGAAAATCAAGCGGTAGAGCTAGTTGCACAGCTTGAGGCATTGCTGAATAAGGGAGGATTTAGGCCTCACAAATGGCGTACAAATAGCGAAAAATTACTACGAGACTTGCGAGCGAACAATCGAGCGGAGGAGTCGTCAGCGCTGGCGATCGAGTCGGGCACTATAAAAACGTTAGGATTAAATTGGTGTCCGAAGGCGGACATGTTTCAGTTTTCAATGGATTTTGTGAAAAGTCCCGTTTCAACTAAGCGTGAGGTTCTCTCAACGATTTCAAGATTGTTTGATCCGCTTGGGATGGTCGGTCCTATATTAACTCGAGCAAAACTAATTATGCAGGAAACGTGGGTGTCGGATTTGGACTGGGACGAACCATTGACAAACAATCTTCGTAAGGCATGGGATGCGTATGTGAAAGATGTGCGTGGGGTCGGTTCGATCCGCGTACCGCGCAGAGTCATTCAATGCCCCAATGCGATGCGCTTCTGTTTACATGCATTTTGCGACGCGTCAATGAAAGCTTATGGAGCTTGCATTTACTTGCAGTCGAGCGATGGCAGCGGTGGATCGAGTTCCCTTTTGTTATGTTCAAAATCGCGTGTGGCACCGGTCAAAAGTAAGACCATTACATTACCGAGGCTCGAATTGTGTGGCGCTGTTGTTCTGGTTAGATTGCTTCAGGGTGTGAAACGAGCCATCAAGATCAAGCTCGACGAAGTGCATGCATGGAGCGACTCTACGATAGCTCTTGCGTGGATCGCCGGCGATCCGTCGCGTCAAAAAACATTCGTTTCCAATCGAACAGCCGAAATACAGTCGGTTCTTCGGCCCGAGTATTGGCATCACGTCGACGGAGGTGAAAATCCCGCGGATCTAATTTCAAGAGGAACTGACAATAAAGTGCGTGTCGTAACTCTGAAAACAGCAAATGGAACCTGTAAGCGATCCATCAACAAATTGTGTAAACTTCCTGTATCCGACGCGGCAGTGCATCCATGCCTATCATAAAATTGTAAGGATTAATTGTCATTAATGGTGGGCGGGATGTTGAGATTTAACTTGTGACTGCGAACATGAAGTCACGCTTTGCATGCGTGAAAGCGGCTCGCTGTTTCCTTGCAGGGAGGGGAGAATTTGAGAAGGAAGAATTTACCGGTCCCTGAGTAAAATCAGTATAGAACAATTTGTCGAGAACAACGTTAGCCTAGCTGAGCCGCTACCGAACAAATTAATTTAAGTTATTAAGTTGTGAGACGGGAAAAACCCAGTATTAATAATATAAGTTTATAGTAATAATTATAGTGTCATTAACAAATTTTATGTAACTTGACCAGCTTCGCGTGGAGCTTCAGATTGCTACTCGCAGTGCTCTGAATAATGTACACCTAAATAAACCAGCACAATTATCTACAAAGTTAACGTCTAACATTGATTAAATTTTTTGATCGAATGTAGCATGAAATAACTTAGTTCTTTTTTCTTTTGGCAGACGCAGCCCCAAAGACAATTTTATGTTTTCTACAGTTTTCTGAAAAATTTTTAACACAGAAAGAACGAACGGTGAAAAAATGCTTCACAATTTTTTCTTTGACATTGCAACAATCCGGAAAGGCAATATTAATATTATCCACCAAACATTTGATCAAACTAGAATTTCCATTCCTTAAAATGTATTTCTTGTACGCTGTAAAAAAGTATTCGCAGTTAAAGATTAAAGAAAGTGTTTCTAAACAAGGTTCTTTCAAACCACCTCGATTTGCTTGTTGTAACATTTTGCTTTGTTGATGAAGTCCATGTTAGGCAAATTTTTCGAGGACAAAAATTCAATACATTTGGAACAAATATGCTTAACAACAGCGTTTGTTGTACTACCAGCTATATGTATAGAACATACTATTAGTATCATAACTAATCATAATGTGACTGCAATCATTAAGAGAAAAAGTTTGCACTTGGAATTCATCGACAAGTGAAGATGTAGCATTTACAACTAAAGCTTCAAGAGATTTATTATTGTAAGCTGATAACATTTTTCTCTTGACATTTCTTTTCTCTTGACAAAAGTCTAACAAAAATTCATCGGAGTCACTCACATAACTAGCACGTTTTATTTCAGATACGAATTGCGATACTGAAATGAGTCTGATAGCTCGCAGAGCCTGAAGTGCAGTAGGCATAGACCCTTGTTTATGTCGCACTTGTGAAAAAATATTCTCAGTTACATCTTGAGTAAAGCGATGTCCTAAGATGAAATCATATCCATTTTTTATTAAAAACTCCGCGATGTCGCAAAATGTTAAAGTTGCAATAACAAATCCATAGTTAAGTGGTTTCCAACCGGCTCCGAATACAGTATTTTGAAATATATCAATAATTGTGTGCAAGAAAATATATTTCTTATCGCAATTTCGTGAAGTGATTGATGTCTTTCTTACTTTGGAGGCCATGATAGAAAACCATTCATAAATTACAAGAATAAAGTGAGCAGTCGTCAGAGCTTCGCGAGGCAATATGTTGTTTTCAACTGCAGTTTTCAATGCGCTAGAAATTTTTGAGGAAAAGAAGCGAACGGCCGCGCCTACATTCATTTTGTCAAAATTAGTAGGCTCAATATCTTCTTGCCGAAGATGATGTAGCAAGCGCTTGTCTAGTCCATTCATTATTTCATACTTCCACAAGGTTTTAACGTAAGCCCCATTGACTACATTTGTTGGAAGTGTTTCTAGTTCGACATACGTTTGGGGTAAATAAAGTATTTGCCTGTACATAGCAGCTTTCAAATTTTTCAGTAAATGACAAGGGTCTGGCATAGCAAATATTTCGTGATCATTGACAGAGAAAGAATTGCAACGAATTCCATGTCTCGAAGCATGGATTTTCAAAGATGACCATAAACTCCTGTTTCTACTGTCTAAATCTGACGAAAGTGCTAGAACATAAAGACCGCATGATTCTAGGG
Organism: Monomorium pharaonis; assembly: GCF_013373865.1. Lineage (NCBI taxonomy): Eukaryota > Metazoa > Arthropoda > Insecta > Hymenoptera > Formicidae > Monomorium > Monomorium pharaonis. Next base: position 21,688,555 of record NC_050473.1, on the reverse strand, counting down.
ATCTAATGCAGTTCAGTATAAAATCTTGTAAAAGTTGTGGGTCAATCGCTTCTTTACAAGTTACATGACATGCAATTATTTGTTTCCACCGGTTTTTGATTACTCGAATAACAACAACATACACTTTTTCACCAAGATTATCGAGATTGTTACCTAAAGTTGCACAACCAACAAATTTACCAAGATTTTTATCGTAATCTTCTGTTACGTCCAGCCTTATGGGATTTTACTCTTTATTCGGTAGGAAGGATATTTCAGGGAGAACAGGTAAGGCAGGGAAGAACGTAACAAAACGTATAGAATTCCCGTAGGCACACAGTTTAAGAGAGGGTATGTGCCTCGGGTCGAACGCACTTTTTATGACTCAAAAATATAGGTCAACGTGCCGATAGGCCCGCTATAACCCGTTTCGAGTCGTACGTTTGTCGGTCCAAGTTTCGAGTCAACGAATTGAATCGCTTTAACTCGGGATCGGACCAGGTGCAGTCTTTGTTCGGGATGAGGAGGGGTAGTTATAGATTTAAATAAATGATAAAATTTATGTAACAGAAAAAAAAACAAAGTATTTATTCTAAATTTTCCAAAATGTTATAAGAATATAAATAGGCGCTGAAGTCGTGATTTAACATAATTTGTTGGCTATGAATTTATAAAGATTAAATTATAAGAATGGTTCTAAATAAATTTTGCAAGAGTTTACAAAGTTTAAAAATACGCAAAGGGTTATAAAAATAGATTTTCGATTGAGTTTACAAAAGTTTTAAAAGTTTAACAAAGGGTTATTAATAAAATTAAAAAAAAACACAAAGGTTATTAATATAAATTTCGGAAGTGTAAAACTAATGGGCAGCTTTTTGTTTGTGAGTTACATTATATCTTAAGTAATTCGGAGAGAGAAGGTTAGGAAAGTGCAGACTCTTGAAAATTAAAACCGTGAATTGTTGTTTGGACTTTCGAACACTAAGGGCGGAATTCGCATACCGGAACGCCCGGTCGGACTCTCGAGCAACAGCCTCTGAATCCGCGCACCGGAACGGCCGGTCGGATTCTCGAGCAACAGCCTCTGAATCCGCGCACCGGAACGGCCGGTCGGACTCTCGAATGACCGTCTCTGAATCCGCGCACCGGAACGACCGGTCGGACTCTCGAGCTGCCGGGCTCGCATCCGCAAACCGAGTAAAGAAGGGGGACAAAAAACTCTAAGAGAGAATTATTTATAAATAATAGGAGGGTGTCTTAAAGAATTAAAATGGAAGGGAGATGTTACCATGAGTAACGTAAAAACCAAAGAAATTATGATTGTGGGACTTACTCATTGTTGGTTCTCGAGCAAATTTGTCGGAATCGAATAGATTTCTTGCCCGGATGGAACGGCACTAAAGTCTACTTGCGCACTGATTCTACATGATTACTAACTAACTAACTCTAAAAACGTAACTCTAAAACTTTACTCTCCATTACTATTACTGACTATCTATTACTGACTGCTAAACTCTTATTACTGGTACTTTCATTACTGACTACTATTGCCTACTATTACTAACTGGTATAAAAAACAACTGACTCCCTTCAAGATTTGGTATTATATATATATAGAGTCTTACAAGGGGAGGATCCAGAGATAGGTGGTTCAAATATTCTAATTGGTAGGATTCTTTTTCAGGATTGTGTGGTGGGTGAATTCTAAGTTTTCTTATTGGAGAAATAGTTTTTCCTTTTTGCCCAATCATACGTTAAGTAATCTGTCGAAAGTTTCTCTGTTTCCTCCCACATTCTTTCAATTTTATCGAAGGGATCCGACCTATCGCGTAGGTTATCTTCCCTTTGGGTTTAAGAGATAAATAATTTTTTCTATTGTGCTAGACGCGCTACGGTATGGGTTGCAGATGGAGGAAACGGTTATTTATTTTTTGCTTATGTTTAGATACTTTATTGCTCATTTTTTGTGAGCAAACGTGAAACTTTGCTTAGATCCCATGGTTGTTTTTTGAATTTCTATCTTCAGAATTTATTATTTGTTGACTCAATATTCAAAGGAGTCGGAATTATCTACTTGGTCGTTTCGTCCATCTATGTTTGTTATTACGTTTCTAACAGACTAATCCTAGACACATAAAAATTATCGGAGACCGTTGAAACGGAATTTCTTTTGTAAAATTATTTGTTCCTCTGACGAAGGGAAATCGTGGAGTCTGCCGGACGTAACACTTCTTGTTTACTAATTTGCATTTCATCATATACGATAAAACGCAAAATTTGTCTGTTGGGTCCATGGCTTCTACTTTAAATCGGAGCAGTTGAAGAACGTCCTCAAAAATCCCAAAATCTATTTTAAAGTCTTGTATTCGTCGCATAATAGTACTGTACGAAGGCAATGGATATCCGGTGCCTCGGAGATATTCATAACCGTGAACTGAGAGGGCAAATCTGAATTTCAGACCTTTTACAATACTGTCGTTGTGGGCCAGTGCAATATTCGACCTTGCTCCAAAAATTTAATTTGATCGTCATTTAAGAAGGATTGCCTTGTTTTCTCGATGGCGTTTATTTGGTCCCGTAATTTCTGATTCTCTACCGCCAACTCGTGTAAGTCCACTCGCTCTGTTTGCAATTGCTTTAGCAATTTTTCATTTTCACGCCTCAGTTGTGATAGCTCGTCTACCTGTCAATAAATAAAATTAATTAAATGAGTTTTCCATAAAATGAGTGTCTAAAAAATGTGTTTCTGTAAAATAAGTTTCTTAAATTACCTCGTTTTCTGAAATTCTTGGTATATCTATGAGTTCTGGTACATGATTAAGCTCAGGCTCTTTTCTCGGCATATTTTTATATTCGGCATTTGTCAATTTCTAAAATATTTTAATACAAATGATTTTTTCCAAAACATGAACCAAATTCTTCGTAATATTAATGCAGATTAATTCTCAAAATTTACCTCCTGTTCAGGTTTGGCAAGCCTCGCTGCTTCTGAATTGGCGAAAGCAGCATGTTTTTCAGGATTCTGGAAAGAGAAAATCTTTGTATATTACTGTCTTTTACTTTATACTATAGTATACTTACAATTTGTCTGATAAAATTACTTTATACAGTGATTTCTGCGGAGATGGCTCGATCATGGGTGGCGGATTTGGTACGTCAAATAATGTTGGGATGGCATTTGGTTTCAACTTTCTCAGACCATCGGATCGATGTCTTTCAAATTGTGAATTTTCAAAATGTTTCTAGAAAAAATGTTCAGAGTTACATATTTCGCGGTTTCACATTGACAGACAGTAAAAGATAAAAACGTACTTCACACAAACGCGAAGCCTCAGTTGGTGTCCAATTATTTCCGCGTCGTATATTTTGCACCCACTTTACTCGCCGATCACTTACTGGGAACTTGAATAATTTCCAACCTTTTTCGGACCTGTTGCTACAATTTACTGCAACGCAGCAAGGCATCTTGAAATTGCAATTTACTTGCCGATAACTCTGACGATTCCAATACTACACTAAAAAAAGAATTTGATAACAGCTACCAAATGTTGAGCGAAATAATGCCAATTAAATATTTGGTTAATATAACCTAAAATAATATTTTCAGCGTACAAAAAACATGTAAATGTACTACAATACACGCAACACCAAGTATAATATTAATTTTTCTACCAATATTGTGTCCGGGAATACCCGCCGAATTTTCTCTATTATCTATCAGTCATAAAGTTCCTTCATGCTGTCAGCCAAGTGGACCCAAAATGGCGGATGAGAATACCTACATCTCTAGTGCTCTACACAGAGCATTCTCCCCTCTTCCTCGCCCAGCGTGGGTACGCAATGGCGGATAAATCATATGACTCAAGTGACCAATCAAAATTGTGTTCGCCATTGGCGAATCTTTGATTATAGGTCTTTAGTGGACGGGATTCATAGGCCGGTATTCATAGTCGGATCTTATATTTAAGATCATCTTAAGTACTGTCTTAAGATGCCATCAACCAATCACAGAGCCGTATTAGCATCTTAAGGGCCACCGCACAAACTCTTCCATAACGCGTTACGTTACGTTAAGTACTCCATACGAACCTAAGTTGTACTTAAAATTTAACTTAAATCAACGCACAAAGAAATCCTTAACGTAAGTTCTTAAGTTCTTACGTTAAGGATTTCTTTGTGCGTTGATTTAAGTTAAATTTTAAGTACAACTTAGGTTTGTATGGAGTACTTAACGTAACGTAACGCGTTATGGAAGAGTTTGTGCGGTGGCCCTTATGCGTTGATTTAAGTTAAATTTTAAGTACAACTTAAGTTCGTATGGAGTACTTAACGTAACGTAACGCGTTATGAAAGAGTTTGTGCGGTGGCCCTTAAGCACGATCTTGAGACGTCAATGTTGTTATTTCATTGGTTAAGTAAGTCTCAAGTCGGCTCGAAGCTAGACTTAAGGCAATGCTTGAGCTTAAGATCGGTCTATGGCCGGTATTCATAGTCAAATCTTATTTCAAGATCGTCTCAAGCAATGTCTTAGGGCTTGATGTAAGTTTAATTTTAAGTACGAACTTAGATTTATGGAGCACTTAACGTAACGTAACGCGTTATGGAAGAGTTTGTGCGGTGGCCCTAAAGAAATCCTTAACGTAAGAACTTAAGAACTTACGTTAAAAGTTTCTTTGTGCGTTGATGTAAGTTTAATTTTAAGTACGAACTTAGGTTTATGGAGCACTTAACGTAACGTAACCTGTAAGAGCCACCGCACAAGCTTTTTCGTAACACGTTACGTTACGTTAAGTGCTCCATAAATCTACCCCTACAGCATGAAATATTGCTGCAACGTTGCAGAAATATTGCAATAGTGCATAATATAACCAATATTGCAGAAATATTGTAGCAATATTACAAATATAATATTCCCTAGCAAATGTTGCACAATATTGCAGCAATATTACAAATGTAATATTTCTTAGCAGATGTTGTGCAATATTGTAGCAATATTACAAATGTAATATTTCCTAACAGATATTGCACAATATTGTGGCAATATTATATTGCAACCGTGCAAAATTTATTTCCGTATAATCCGTATTTCTTAATCTAGAACTAACAATAAGTAATATTTTACATAGTTTTAAGGGACAAATAAAAAAATAGAGCAGGATATTTTTATTTTAAATTTTTATGTAAGATTAGAGCTAAAAGATACATAGATGTGCAACAAATTCTGTAATCACGACAGCGTTGCGTCCCATACTAGATTGAGTGAAGCAAGTCCAGAAGATGTTCACTCTGACTTATATATATAATACATTAATTAAACATGTGTGAACCATACATGCATGTGTAATTCTAGCGTATAAATTGATCAGGATGGGCATTTTCTGGACTTGCTTCATTTTAATGCTTACTTAAATCTAGAATGGAACGATATTCGATATCCGTTGGTGTATGTTAATTTAATTAATTAATAATTTTTTAATTAATAATTTTTTTAATTATTGTGCCGTAACGGTATGACAATAAATTCATTTTCCGTTTTTCGTATAATACACATCTTACATATTATTTGATTAATTTAACCACCTGCAACATTTCCTTCATATTGCGCATTAACGTTTCAGAAATATTACAGCAATCTTACAAGAAATATTGCAGCAATATTGCAGTCATATTGCACAATATTGTTTTGGAGCGGACATAGGAATATTGCTGCAATATTGCAGCAATATTTTCTGCAATATTCCAATCTTGCAAAATAATATTTCTGCAACGTTGCAGCAATATTTCATGCTGTAGGGGTAAGTTCATACTTAAAATTAAACTTACATCAACGCACAAAGAAACTTTTAACGTAAGTTCTTAAGTTCTTACGTTAAAGATTTCTTTGTGCGTCGATTTAAGTTAAATTTTAAATACAACTTAGGTTCGTATGGAGTACTTAACGTAACGTAACGCGCTATGAAAGAGTTTGTGCGGTGGCCCTTACGAAAAAGCTTGTGCGATGGCTCTAAGCTGGAACTTGAATAAGATTCGACTATGAATTCCGGCCTGTGTTGAGCAGTATAGGTTAAAGGAATATGTGTCAGAAATTATAAGGTAATTCAATCTCTGCACTCTAGGGTCACTATATTTTGACGATACACTCAGGAAGAACAAGAAAAATTAAATTTGCATCTGTTATATGACTGCGTACAACTTGGAGCAGGCTCGCATTGTTTATTATCTCCACTATTCCAGAGTCTGGAATCCAGACCCCAGCCTCAGATCCCAGTCCCCGGCCCCAGCCCCCATCCACTCACCTGAGGTCTGTTCGCGTCACATGCTCCAACATGCTCCTATTCACCCCAACGCATTCTAATAGGTTGGCGTCATCGGAATCAACGTATTGAAGTGCGTTGGGGTGAATAGGAGCATGTTGGGGCATGTGACGCGAACAGACTCACCGTATGGGTACAAGATGGTGGAGATAGCAGTCATGGTGGGGAGCCATTGGCGCATCTTTGATTAAAGGGGTGCGTTCGGGGAGACGCTATTAGCACTATCAGCATCAGTTTATCCTTGTTCTACTTTTAATGAGTAATGAAAATGGACTAATGCTGGTAGCGCTAATAGTGTTTCCCCAAACGCACCCTAGAGGTCTGTTCGCGTCATATGCCCCAACATGCTCCTATTCACCCCAACGCACTCCAATACGTTGATTCCGATGACGCCAACCTATTAGAATGCGTTGGAGTGAGTAGGAGCATGTCGGGGCATGGCGACGCGAACAAACCATAGGTCTTTAGATTTAGTCAGTTACGATTATGGTCATCCAATCCAATGCGTTGAAACCTTACTGTTACGTCTTATGGAAAGCGTGTGTTTCTCGCTTAAGATCAATCCAGTGTAAACGTTCCCTAAATACAGTTCACTTCGGAGTAAATCGGAATTGGACGGCTAGGTGTAAACTAAAGGTCCGTATTCAGAACGCGCTAACAAAAATGTTAGCGCGTTGTTATCCAATAGAAGAATCTGTATTATAAAAAACAGATTTTTCTATTGGATAACAACGCGCTAACATTTTTGTTAGCGCGTTCTGAACTTTGAGTATATATACAGGGTGTCCCTAAGCACCCACGCCAATGCTTGTAAAGAGGTAGAAGGGATCGAGATGAACATACAGGTCCAATATTTTCTTGGGTTAGGTTTACAAATAATCGAGATATCAATTTTTTTAATTGTGCGAATGAGAGCGCGCCGCGGCACGCCGTAGGAAGAGCCGAGCCGCTCGAGCCGTAGCGCGGCCCACTGTGGGTGCTTTCCATTTAATGACACAAGTCGACACAAGTGTCGTTCTATCTTTGTTACTCATTGAACATAAAAAAAGATAGAACGATGCTTGTGTTGACTTGTGTTACTAAATGGAAAGCACCCTGTGTGAAGCATTGGCTGCCGGCGGCGGGGAGAAGGAGGAGAAGCGGCGCCGCTGCCTGTGCTTCGCCGCCCTCACGTCCCGCAGCACCGCGTCTAGACTCGCATCAATGGCCGCTCTCGCCTCCCACCGCACCGCGCCTAGACTCGCGTCGTTACGCACATTCGCAATTACTTGACAAAATTATTTAGCAAAGATAGGGACAAATTAAAACCGTAATAAACTTTTGTGATTGAGAAAGTCGAAAGAGAGAAAGCGATGGAAACTTATGGAATCTTAAAATAATTTAATTTCTATCGTAATTGTGAATATAGTAAATTAATGATAGTTTTCGGTACATTGACGATATATTCTTTCTTTTTCCTAAATATCTTATTTACAGTATCATACAACTCGAATTTTGTTTCTTATCGAATTGTATCGTACTGTTAAATTCTTGATAAAAACATTGATAAAAATTCGTAAATTTATTCGTCAAATCATTATCGTAAATTCGATTGATTCTCAAACTGATAGTTTTTTTTTTCGTCTATTATAATATTTGCTACATCGAGTTTTCTCATCGTTATCTTTTTTCTCTTACACACAATATTTATTTAATCAAAATGATGCAACAATGGAACAAACTTTTCTAACAGAAAATGCGAGAACGATAGAAAATAATATCATTTCTTTAAATTTGTTCCTTTTGATTTAGAGATGGATTATAAAATAGAAATCAATTAGATTTTTGTGTTGCTATTTTAAATAAATCACTGAAAATCTATCGTAATTAATAATGCAATTAAAGATAGCAGAAACTCTAAGTTTTCTATCGTCATGAAAGAAAACTTAGAGTTGTATTGACAATACGTGATGTTAAGCGTTAATCTCTAAGCATAATTATCGTAGAAGACGCATCGCCCCTAATCTATTGTTGCACGCGTACTGCACGCGTCGCCCGGCCGCGCGAGTCAGCTGGTTGCTATAGAGAAGAACGTTGTCGTATTGCTGTTTATGTCGGTTCTCGAGCTGTCAAGCTCGTGTATCGGAGTGTTTTGAATAAATTCCGTTTTTTTAAGAAAACGTGCTATCCTATTTCGTGCGCACGGGAGTGCGCAATTGTGTACAGAGTTTGTAGAGCTGACGAATGCGAGAGCGCGACGCAAGAAGCGCAACACTATTGTGAAATCGTCACATCAACAGGGGGGCATTTTTCTAGGTGTTATTACAAAGAATGTAACATATTATGGATAAGTATTTCTTTAATTGCATTATTAATTACGATAGATTTTCAGTGATTTATTTAAAATAGCAACACAAAAATCTAATTGATTTCTATTTTATAATCCATCTCTAAATCAAAAGGAACAAATTTAAAGAAATGATATTATTTTCTATCGTTCTCGCATTTTCTGTTAGAAAAGTTTGTTCCATTGTTGCATCATTTTGATTAAATATGAAGAAATATTTATGAATATATCGTGTAAGAGAAAAAAGATAACGATGGGAGAACTCGATGTAGCAAATATTATAATAGACGAAAAAAAAAACTATCAATTTGAGAATCAATCGTGAATTTACGATAATGATTTGACGAATAAATTTACGAATTTTTATCAATGTTTTTATCAAGGATTTAACAGTACGATACAATTCGATAAGAAACAAAATTCGAGTTGTATGATACTGTAAATAAGATATTTAGGAAAAAGAAAGAATATATCGTCAATGTACCGAAAACTATCATTAATTTACTATATTCACAATTACGATAGAAATTAAATTATTTTAAGATTCCATAAGTTTCCATCGCTTTCTCTCTTTCGACTTTCTCAATCACAAAAGTTTATTACGGTTTTAATTTGTCCCTATCTTTGCTAAATAATTTTGTCAAGTAATTGCGAATGTGCGTAACGACGCGAGTCTAGGCGCGGTGCGGTGGGAGGCGAGAGCGGCCATTGATGCGAGTCTAGTGGTTTGTTCGCGTCGCCATGTCCCGACATGATCCTACTCACTCCAACGCATTCTAATAGGTTGGCGTCATCGGAATCAACGTATTGGAGTGCGTTGGGGTGAATAGGAGCATGTTGGGGCATGTGACGCGAACAGACCTTAGACGCGGTGCTGCGGGACGTGAGAGCGGCGAAGCACAGGCAGCGGCGCCGCTTCTCCTCCTTCTCCCCGCCGCCGGCAGCCAATGCTTCACACAGTGGGCCGCGCTACGGCTCGAGCGGCTCGGCTCTTCCTACGGCGCGCCGCGGCGCGCTCTCATTCGCACAATTTAAAAAATTGATATCTCGATTATTTGTAAACCTAACCCAAGAAAATATTGGACCTGTATGTTCATCTCGATCCCTTCTACCTCTTTACAAGCATTGGCGTGGGTGCTTAGGGACACCCTGTATATGGAGGAGGAATGCCAGCACTGAAAGTGTGTCCAAGATCTGTGCGAGAGAGAAAGGTATATTATGATACTTGCTCTCTCTGCATGCGTCAAACGCTATATGTACAATGGCTGGCATTGTATGTTTCACACACACATACAATTTGTAATTAAGTACAAAAGTGCACAAGAAGTGCACAAAAAGTGTTGAAACTGCGGTGCAGATAATTGGTCTGTTCTTTCTAGCTGCACTGTTGCACCGGTGCAATAAGTTAAAGTAAGACAAGTATATTTTTTCTCATTCTAACTTATTGTACCAGTGCAACAGTGCAGCTAGAAAGAACAGACCAAATGATATTAACGCATGCGCAGAGAAAGCGAGTATCATGATATACCTTTCTCTCTCGCACAGATCTTGGACACAGTTTTGGTCTACATGAAACCATAGCAATTCTTCCTCCATGTATATATACTCAAAGGTTCTGGAGCTCGATTCTTGAATTCATTCGCAAGAAAACGTATGCGCAAATACCCGCTCTAACAAAAAAGTTGCAAGTTTATTGGTTAAAAGCCATACGATAGCCAATAAATTTTCAACCTTTCTGTAAGAACAGAATTTGCGAATACGTTTTTCTTGCAAATGAATTCAAGAATCGAGCCCCTGAATACGGGCCTAAGGCCGGTATTCATAGTCAAATCTTATTTCAAGATCGTCTCAAGCAATGTCTTAAGATGCTAATACGGCTTTGTGATTGGTTGATGGCATCTTAAGACAGTACTTGAGATGATCTTAAATATAAGATCCGACTATGGCCGGTATTCATAGTCGGATCTTATATTTAAGATCATCTTAAGTACTGTCTTAAGATGCCATCAACCAATCACAGAGCCGTATTAGCATCTTAAGACATTGCTTGAGACGATCTTGAAATAAGATTTGACTATGAATACCGGCCTATGAATACCGGCCTAAGTCTATGGTTACTCAGGTCGCTCAGACAATTTGGTTGGCTGGCTGCCGGCAGATCGTAAAATGGCGGAACCAATCAGGGAGAAGAACCAGCATTGGCTCCACTCTCTTTATACCCACTCACTCTACTGGCAGTGAATATCGGAATGCACCCTTCTTAATATAGAGCTTTATTTTCTCTTATGTGTTCTGTGTTCTGTGGTGCACAGCTGATAGGAATAAGTGTAAACCGAGTGAATCTATAATGTCAAAAGCATTTTTAATGAAAATATCTTATAACTTATGTATTTTTTTACATGGATTGATTGCGAGAAGACAATTTATGATTTGGAATAAATGAGACTGGTGATTTTGCATTTATTGCTGTCATGTGAGCGAATTGGACAGTTGTTTTCATATTGTTTCTATACTGTAATTTAGTTTATATATGTCTTCCTTTTTTATCGACTACTAAATATATCTGAAAAAAGTATTTATATTGGATTATATTTATATTTTAATTTTTATGCTATAATGTGAGTACTATATTTCTGAGATAATATTGTAATTTTACATATGTGCAAAATATTTGTCTATTAATTTTTTTAATTGTATATTTAAATTATACATATATACAGGGTGTCCCAAAACATGTGGGTCAACGCATGTAAAAAAGTAGAAGAAATGAACATAAAAGTCCAATATTGCCTTGGGTTCCCAGCAAACACAGAACATGTTGTAATATTGCTGTGATGTTGCTACAATGTTATAACATTGCTGAAATGTTGCTGCTATGTTCTGTGTTTGCTGGGTTAGATCCACCAATAATCGAGATATTAACATATGGAATCTGCAAATAATCTAATTAATTTCTATCGTAATTATGAACAGTAAATTAATAAAAGCTTATCATACATTCATGATAGATTTTTTCTTCTGTGTTATGGCTTGAGCGGATTGAGCTCTTTCCTCGGCGCGTTCTCATTCGCATAATTTGAAAAATTAATACCTCGATTATTGGTGGATCTAACCTAAGACCTAACCAAAGACAGTATTGAACTTTTATGTTCATCTTGATCCCTTCTACCTTTTTACGAGCATTGACCCACATATTTTGGGACACCCTGGGTGCGTTCGGGGGAGACACTATTAGCGCTACCAGCAGTCCATCTTTATTACTCATTAAAAGTAGAACAAGGATAAACTGATGCTGGTAGCGCTAATAGCGTCTTCTCGAACGCACCCCCTGTATATACATACAAAATATCTCGAAATTAAATATCAAAACTTCGAAAGCAAGTAAGAGATCAATACACAGAAAAAATTTTTTTTCTTTGTTTATTTTTCTTTTATTTTAAAAATATAAAAGTATTTTTGTAAAAAGAATGATTTTTGTAATTATTTAAAACAGTAATTGATTGAAATATGGTTCCTGTTCAGTGGGCCCAGATAACAAAATGTCTGCATAGTGACTGCACAGTGTTTGCATGCGTCACAGTGTGACTGCACTTAATAATCGTCACAGTGTGACTGCACAGCACCATGCAGATACGTCCTCCTTTGAGATTCATATCGCTTGCACACGTGAGTGCCGCACGCGTGCGGGCGATAGGAGCCTCATGTGAGTATTCTAACTGAGACTCATATCGCTCGCATACATGCGGCACTCACGCGTGCGAGCAATATGAGCTGTGAGTGTTAAATAATAAAATAATAAAAATAATAAACATTTTTCGAACGAGCGAAAGAGAGAGAGAGAGATCGTTAAATTTAATCATTGCGTTATTATGTCCTGAATATTCACCTAATGTAATATATTCTTACAGACTTATTAGAAAATAACAAGGAAAATAACAATAATGTGAACGATATTTTAATCCAATGAGATCTTTATTAAGACGAAACGGGAAATAGTTGAGTTAAAAATCAAATTTTTTTACTATGTATTAAATTGAATTAAATTATATATTGAATATATATTACTTTGTGTTAAGAACGAAACAGAAATAAAAATAAAGACAAATATAATACTTATTTACAGGTACGTAACTAACAAGGGAACGGTCGGAGCTATCCCTTACCGACTTTGATGGGCATTGGATATGTTGTAGAGCATCAAAAAAGTTCAGAGATCCGTATTTTTTTATCGGCTTATCTCGAGGTTTAGGAGTTGTTTTAACGCCTATAAAAAACGTATTTTTTCATTTTTAACAAATATTTTCTAAAATATGAGATATATGAAAAAATGTTTTATACAAAAGTTTTATAGTATTTTATACTCTTTGCAATGATGTATTCAATTCTTTTAAAAATGTCAAATTTTCATTTTTGTTTTTTTCTAGGGGTTAAAACAACCTCTAAAACTCAAGATAAGCTGATAAAAAATACAGATTTTTTTCTTTTTTGATGCTCTACAACATATCCAAGGCCAACAAAATTAGTGAGGAACAGCCCCGACCGTTCTCTTATTGTAAGTACAGATAAACGAAATAATTTCAAGAAATTATAAAGTTAATTATTGAAAATGTGAAAAATATTAATCTTTTTAAACTTAGATTATTTTATATGTATATAAAATTAAAAGATTGTAAAATGTAAAAAAATGTCAAAATGAACAAAGTTCAATATTTCTTGAAAGCTTTACAAATTTACACATTTTACAAATTTTCTGAAAATATCAAAATTTAAGAAACTTTCAACATTATGACCATTTTGAAAATGTTTGCATTTTTTATTTTATTGAGATTTTACACACCAGCTAAATATTAATTTTGTACATTTTTTTATTTTTTTATTTTTATTCTTTTTTGTATTTTTATTCTAATTACATTGTATGAATAATTTTAATTTTAATTTTATTTTAATTAGTTTTTGTAATTTCAAGATAAATATGTTTCAATTATTTACACGCAATATGTGCCGCTTTGAAAATTTTTTGCAATAGTCAAAAGGAACTTATTATTTTTTTCCTAATTTTTTGTCAATTTAGCAACGTTCCTTTTCGACTGTAAATTGTAAAAAATTTTCAAAACGATGACACGTATATAGTGACTCAATAATTTAAATATGAATATTCTAAAACTAAGAAAACTAATTAAAATTAAATTACAATGAAAATTATTAATCAAATGTAATTTTGTAAAATTAAAATACATAATAGAGAAAAAAAATTATGAAAATCCCAAAAGTGTTCAAAATGTTCATTTTACAACACACACACACACACACACACACACACACGCGCGCGCGCGCGCGCGTACGTATGTATAATGTAAATAAATAAATATGAATGTAATAAATATCTAAATATAAATATCGTCAGCTAAATTAGAAAATCTTAGAACTCCATTGGACGTCCGATGGAATTATGAGGTTTTTTAATTTAGCCAACGATTTATCAATATTATTAAAAAATATATATATCGTTGGCTAAATTGCTTTTATATAAACTTTATATAAAAGCAAGCCCTATATATCGATCATATATGGCTGTTCAGTGCCATTTTCTACCCCGTCACGTAATAAACACAACGTGATTGCGTTGTTGCATACACGTGTGAATATCACACTGTGCGGATGACATGAGTCCGTACGAATAATGTTTTCATTCGTACTGTGATAAATACAATCATACATAAGAAAGTACAATCGTGAAATCTTTTTTCGATCACTTATATACCTTCTCATGCATGACTGCATAGTGCCACTTTCCATGCACACACACATGTCGCCATCACATCGTGAAGGCAATATGATTGTGGTATTGCACACACGTATGATAATCACATCGTGAGGGTGACGAGAGCCCTCACAATTTGTTATGTGGGGGTATTCAGCTCACTATGACAAAGCTACTTGAAAATCTCGTTGGATAAAAATTAATCATTATAATAGATTGGACATGAAAAAACAGGTATCTTAATCTGATTTGACATTAAACTTTTTCATGTGAGACAAAAGTTTATTTTTTACGATACAATTGAGATGACATTGAACAGAAGTCATTTAGAAAAAATTATAATTTTACTTTATAAAATTTTGATGATTTAAAAATAAATTTTGTATTAATGATTTTAGAGTGATTTTAAATGATTTTTTAGTTAACTAATTACTTTAAAATTGTTATCTACTAATTTAGGAAAAATTGTAGAACAAATTATAATCTTATTTGAACACAGTTTTCACAATTGTGATTTTGTTAATGATTTAGATTGTTGCCAATCAAGGCCTAACAGATTTTTTCTTCTATTTACAGAAAATAACTAATTTTCTTTAAAACTAAGCAAAAATGGGCATATCTGTAAAGAATTTTTTTTCTTAGTTTATTGATTCCTTACATAGTCTTTTAGAGTTATTTAATTTTGAGACGTTCTATATGTGGCAACAAATAGAAAAATATGTTGGATTAATTCTAGATAATAAAATAAAATGTAAGTCAAGAATAATATTTATGATTAAGATTTACTTTTTTAATTAGATTAAAGAAGTTTAGTTGGTAATAAATTCTGGTTTTTATTGTTTCAGACTTTATCCAATGAAATAAACTAGCAAGAAAATGAGTAATTTTAACATTAAAATAGGTTTATATAATTTTATGTACAAAAATATTTTTGCTTGATAGTACATCACCAGATTTTAAAGAAGAATAAAATAGTAATAATTAATAATAATGAATTCAAAAGACGAAGGATATGTAAGTACAAATTGAATGTTACGATAATTACTATATCAATAATTTTCTTTTTACATTATTTAATATTGTGGAACAAAATTTCTTTATCACATAAAATGCAATTCCAAAAACATGATACATGACAAGCAGATAATTGATCAAGTTGGAACAATTGATAACGTTGGAAAAATGTTATCTTTTGATTCTGATTATTCTTTGTTTTTTTAAAGATTTTACATGTAATATATTTTAGTTTATAACTTATTATGCAAATCATAATATTGTTTTTGTTGAATGATTCAATTTTATATTAATGTAGGATCTTAAATTAGCATTTTTTTAGAGAAAGAAAATTTGATAACTAATATAAAAACTTAATGAAGCATAAACTTTTTTTGCCATAAGTGATGTAAAAAAATTGCTACGATAAGTCATTATCACAACACCCTATTTATATTTGCTTGTCTTAAATTTTTTGTATATATAATAAATTTATTGATTCTCTTGTGGGGTACATGCGAACTCCCGCTTCGCTTACATAAAAAAAAACTTATATCTGACTTATACTCTAGCTATAAGTATATTCTATCTGAAAACACGCTACCTGTCACACTTTCCCATTCACACTTACTCTTGAGAGAGAGAGAGAGATTATTCATTCTTCCACTCATCCATTCATCCTTGGACCTCCGTTTCCGCTGCACTAAATCCTCTATCTTCCTTTCGCTCATCCACTCGTTTCCTGGTACTTTCTCACTTTCTTCATCCACTCTCTCCCATTCATACTCATATTCATCCTTCCCCTCTTCCTCTTTCCCTCCTGACTCTCCTCTCCATTCCTCCTCCCTTAAATTGTCTAACTTTTCCATCCACCATTCTCCTTCTCTATTTTCTCCCAGAATGCTCTTAA
Source organism: Monomorium pharaonis (assembly GCF_013373865.1). NCBI lineage: Eukaryota > Metazoa > Arthropoda > Insecta > Hymenoptera > Formicidae > Monomorium > Monomorium pharaonis. Next base: position 21,672,272 of record NC_050473.1, on the reverse strand, counting down.
CCATCTCCTGCCAGCTCTCTTCTACTTCCCACACTCCTTCCATGACTCTTCCCCCTATTTACACAACCTGCATTTCCTATCTTCTTCCTCTTCCTAATATCTCCCTCCTCTCATACTACTTCCTAACCTATCTCTCCTTTCACTCTTCCGTACCATTTATTATACCTCGAGTCTCTAATCCTTAACCATCTTTCTCTTCTCTGCTTCTCTTTTTCTCTCTTTATCAACTCTTCCGCTCTTAATAGCCCTTTCCCTCTCAATCTCTCTACTTCCTCTATCCCCCACCCTCTCTCCTTAAAGAATTTCTGTTTCTCCTCCTCCCACCCTGACTTCCCTGTTCCTTCTCTCGCTCTTCTCTTAATTTCTTTCCAACACTTCCTAGCCAATTCCCCTCTTAAATTTTTTTTAAATTTGTTTATTTTTACAATAACGAACGAGATTTAAATTAAAATAATCATATAATAAATTCTTTTTTAATTTTAATTAATTTGTAAATATTTTTTTAAATAAAAACTTTGGAGATATAAAGCTATTAAATTTTATATTAATTTTTAATTTAACTCTTTAACGTCCAAATGTCCATTTTTTAAAATAACATTTAAAACAACATTATCATTCTAAATGTTAATTCAAGTAAAGCATTTTTGATGGTTTATAGCTTTCTTTCAGATATTGGTAAAATTAATCCACAAAACAATTTAAAAAAGTTATAGTTTATTTTCCGAAAAAGTGCAAGATTTTTCGAGTTATTGTTTTTAAAATTCAATTTTGAATTAGGAAAAATTTTTCAATAACTCAAAAAATCTTGCATCTTTGTGGAAAAATAAACTATAACTTTTTTAAATTATTTGTAGATCAATTTTACCAATATCTGAAAAAAAGCATAATTATGCTAGATTATTGCTAATGTATGGAATGGTGTAATGGGCCAGTATTCATAGTCGAAATATTTAACCCTTTAAAGCCCCTTTTTGGTACCTCATCATTAAAATTGGAACTTTATGAAAGTTAAACAGGGTAACTGATTACAAAAAAATATTATAATTTTCTATTCACGAAAAACTACCTCTGACCCAGTTAATTTTTTTTTCGAATTTTTACTAATTTTTATATACTTTCTGATGGATAAGGAAATTCTTTGTAACATAAAAATGATAATCTGATTTCTATATGAAATTTTATCTTTTCGAAATTATATTCTTATATATAAAAAATTATCCTTGGAAAAAATCTGATGTCATTTGAATTCAGTGACTCATAAAACTTCACAATATCAAATTTTATGAAAATCCATTGAGTTTTTGAAATTTATGTCTGTCATATTGAATCCGCCATTTTGGATTTTTATTTTCTCTTATTTATTTGGATTTTAATTTTCTCTTATTTATTTGGATTTTTATTTTCTCTTATTTATTTGGATTTTTATTTTCTCTAAAAACTCGCTGGCACTCAGTGCTTCCTAATTTTTTAGTTTTTTGTTGGGATAACACAAAACGTTACCTGTTTTGCACTTCTAATGGAATGTTTTGAACTCAATTTTAAGGAAAGAGCAAACAACCACAAAAATTAAGTTAAAAACTTACATAATTGCAAAATAATAATTAAAGAATAAGTTGTGAAAGTATTCCCAGATAGTACAAAATATTATCATAAATATTTATAAATATTTTACAAATTTATTTTCAAAAAATATTTTTTAAAGATTATATAATTATTTTCATAAACCATTTAGAAATGATACAAAAATTATTATCAACAATATATAGAATATATTTTTAAAATGTACTGAAAAATATTTATAATATATGAACTTGAAATAGTTTTTATATTTTTTGATAATAATGGTATAAATATTTATTTTAAATATTTTCATAAATGTTCATCATAATTTTTTTTATACTTGACAAACTCGGACATAAAGATATGTACAAAATATTTATCATAATTATTTTTCCTTTTTATAAATACTTTATAAATATTTTGTGCTATCTAGGTTGTAACTCTTTGGATAATTAATATTTTTAAAACTTTTTAAAAATATAATAAATATAAATAATGTATATAATATATATTATAATGGCACACACACAACGCACACACATACACACCACACACACTCACATATTACATTATGCACATTATCAAAAATATAATCTTAAAAAATTACAATCACATATCTGATTTGTTTTCAAATATATAAAAAATAATTTTGCAATGCTTTAAAGGGAACAAATTTTGTTCTTATTTAATAATTTTTTTAATTTATAGGAAAAAAATATTTTTATAATTTGTAATTTTATATCTTTTTTTACGTTTGTAAATATAACATTTTAATCTTTATTCAATGATAACGATTATAATAATTTATTAAACATAAGTCCATTGTTGTAGTAGTGAACAATTCAAATAATATATAACACTGACTTGGCCTTGGGACCAGTTTTACCGCACTCAGTGCGCACTGAGAGCATTTTGCATATTCCTAATGAAACGTCAGCACTCAGAACTCACTCATTACTAATGTCAATGTAATACGCTTTAAGCACTCAGTGCTGCTAGTACTAGCAAGTTTTTGCTGTTATAAGTAACAAGTAATGGAAGAGTTATAAGTGTTTGTCTAAAACAAGATTCTTGATGCTTTATCTTAAAAACTAAATTGAATCTATATACAATTGACATCTTTTAATATAATTTATCTTTACAGTAATAAAAAAAATCGAAGATATTTTGATTTTTGGCTGTAACTGCAAAATCGTATTAGCATCTTAAGACACCTGAGACGATCTTGAAATAAAATTTAACTTTGAATACTGGCCATACATACTTTGCTTTTTTAAATCTCATTGGTATTTTTTTTTATACATGGTGGATCGAATATGGCGACCAAAAGATAAAAAAATTGTTGAAAATTGTAACATTACCATCATTTTACATGTTGTAGTTTCCTAAAACTGTTTTTTCTCTTTTATATTTATTTCTTAGTGCAGTTTTAAATACGAAGTTGCCGTGTGTGCGTAAATTAGAATACCCCATGAGATCAGAGGTTTAATAATTTCCTATGACAATTGTTACTATGCTGTGACCGTAGTATAGCGAGTGGCACCCGTTTGGCCACGTCATTATTGACCACGATCCCGATTGACCACGGGATGGATTGGCCACGTCATTATTGACCACGTCAATATTGGCCACGCGTGATATTGCCCACGTCAATAATGCCCACGTCAATATTGGCCACGCGTCATTATTGCCCACGCGTCATTATAGCCCACGCGTGATATTGTCCACGTCAATATTGGCCACACGTGATATTGCCCACGTCAATATTGGCCACGCGTCAATATTGACCACGTCATTATTGCCCACGCGTCATTATTGCCCACGTCACTATTGACCACGCGTCATTATTGCCCACGTCAATATTAATCAATTTTTTTGCTTAGCGTGGAAAGTTGCAAACCCATGTGGTGCAGAGAAATGCTTTGCACACGCGCACACACGCACGCATGCACGCACGCACACACGGGGGGGGTGCAAGGGGGCCTTCGACCCTCCCCCCCCCCCTTCCGCACCCACCCCGTCAAAGTCGCAAATCCATATACAGAAATGACGTGGGCAATAATGACGCGTGGGCAATAATGACGTGGGCAATAATGACACGTGGCCAATATTGACGTGGCCATTATTGCCGTGGCCAATATTGACGTGGCCAATCGGGACCGTGGCCAATATTGACGTGGGCAAATGGGACGCTCCCAGTATAGCTAGGCCGTGACCGTAATTTTAATATATAACCTATATGTATAATAACTTAAATGTTTGAGATGAGATTTCACGAGTTTCAAACGTGGATGAGTCAACGGTAAGCTAGGAGTAAGGATGTGATGTTGAACTGTGAGAAGTAGTGCAAACGTTTAGTAAAGCTACGCGTTGGGTATCGAGTGATAGTGAGAAAAGTGATTGGAGAATAGGGAAAAGAAGTTTGATAGGAGAGAGAAAGAGAAGGACTGAAAAAGACAGGATAAGCGTAAGAAAAAGAAGCGAAAGTAAGGTTAAGGGCCGAATTGTAGGATTCGGCCACAGCAAAAGGCTGGCAAACAGAATATGCGGAGGATAGGAGAAAAATAGGAGATATGAAAGAGGAGAATTGGAGGACCTGATAACAGTGAAACACAGAAAAATAGATATAGAAGAATTGGAAGAAGGAAGAATGGAAGAAGAAAAGAAAAACGAGACATCCGGAGGAAAAATTAGCATGGAAGAAGGATCACAGGAAAATGAAGACCAAGAAGAAAGGAAGGAGACATATAGTGGTTCTAAATGGAAAATAAAGAATGAGTTTTTAAGACATTAAGAGGGAAATAGATATAAAAGATAGTTATGGAAAATTACTGAAAATAATGAAAGATGTTATAAGAAAGGCAGGTAGGAAAGAGATTAGTAAGAGCAGAGGGGATAGGAGTAAGGAAAACGAAATACAGGAGGTAGAAATGAGGGAGAGCGAAGAGGACGAGGAGGAAGATAGAGTAGAAAGTAGGGAAATAAGTAAGGGAACAAGAGGAGCCAAAAAAGTCAAAAATAAAATGATTAGATCAAATGGTAGGTTAGTATATGAGGGTGATTGCTGGATAGATGATAAAGATAGAATAAGCATGAAAGAAAGATTTAAAATAAACCATAAGGGGGAAATAGGACTAGAGGCAGTAATGCAACAAAAAGGCAGGACAAATAATAGGGCCCACAACGTCACTAGGACAGCAATGTATATGGTGAAAAAGGGATACAAGGTACAGGATATAACTAGTATAGGTCATAACAAGACAATTTATTTTAGAAACACAGAAGAGACAAACAGATGTTTGGAACAGGAGGAGAAGAGAAAGAGGGAAGACAAGATGGTAAGCTTTTCGATTATTAACAGGACAAAAAGATGCAAGGGAGTGATATCCGACTGGGACAATGAAATGTCTCTGAAAGATTTCTATGAAGCAATTGAGGACAAAGAAAGGATCTTACAAATAGAAAGAATGAGAAGATGAAGATACAATAAGACCACAGAGGAATACCTACACCAAGTAATCATAATATGGGAAGGAGGAGAAAGACCCAGAGAAGTAAGCTTATGACAAGGCCTAGTCAAAATGAAAGTTAGAGCTTTTGTGGAAAATGTAATTCAATGTTACAACTGTTATGGATTTGGTCATATAAAGAAAAGGTGCTTTAGAAAAAAGATCTGTATGATGTGTGGTGATTACTACCATGAAAGATGCGAGAGGAAAATAGAATGCATCTGTAAAGGAAGCCATAGACCCACTGATAAGAAATGCCCAATATATGAACACAACTATCAGGTTAAAAAGGTAATGCTAGAAAGAAATGTGTCGTTCATGGAAGCAAAAAATGCTCTAAGAAGAGAAAAAGGGCAGCAAATCAGAAGAGGAGATATCCAGGAAGAAAGGTCAGCGATACCTAAACCAGAAGACCAAGGGCATACTATGAATAGATCAATGGAAGAGGGAAACATATGCACAAGTAGCGAATAAGACAAGAATGGAGAAACCAAGGGAGGAATATAATAACTCAAAGTACAGAAAAGAATTGGAAGAAGGATATAAGGATAGAGAAAGTAAGAAAATAAGAGAAGAAAGAGAAAGAAAAAGTAGGAAAGAAAAATTAGGAGTGAAAGATTGGCATGGATATGAGGATTGGAGAGTGGAAGAAATTAGAAAGGAAAATTATGGAATTGTAATGAGGAAATTCGAGAAGAAAAACCTGGAGGAGAACAAAGAAAAAAGAGGAAGAGGAAATCATGCGATGCTCACATACCATAGAAGGATGGGGAGAGGACACACAAGAAATGAAGAGAAAAATAAAAAAAATACTCGAAGGAAACGTAAAGGAAAGACAAGAAGGAAGAGGAAGATTGAGAAATTTTAGAGAAAAAGACCAATTTCAAACAGGAGAGTTGCATAACAAAATTGAATATAATGACTATTAAAATTCTTTTGTGGAATATGAGAGGATGGAGAAATAAAAAAGAAGAATTAATAAAGCGGATATGGGATTATGATATATTGGTATTGACGGAGTTAAAGGTTAAAAAAAGGGAAATAATAAGGATAACTGGATATGACTCAGCAGTAAGTATAGAAGATAGACAACAAGGGAGTGCAGCAGGAAGAGTAGCTATATTAGTAAGACAGGAAATAAAAGAGAAGAAAGAAGTAGAAATAGATACACAATCTAATAACATTGAAGCAGTGGCAATCAAGATAACACTAAAGGAAGAAAAAAAAGAAATAGGAATCATAGGAATATATAGAAGGCCTGGAAGTAATGAAAATAAGGATGTGTGGACGAAAATAGTTCAACAAATGAAGAATGTAAAGTCATTAATTATTGCAGGAGACTTTAATGTGCATCATAGAGTATGGAATTGCAAGAATACGGATAGAAATGGAGAAATCTTATTAGAAGAAATGGAAGAAAGGGAGCTGTTCACAGTAAACAATGACACAGTGTCAAGAATGGGAGAAGGAGGAGTGAACGATTCAAACTTAGATATTATGTTTGCAACTAAAGAAATATATGAAAAAATGATATACAACATGGAAGAGGATTCGTGGGCATCGGATCACTATCCAATAGTGTTTGAGTTAGGATGAAAAAAAGATATATATAAAAAAAGAACAAACAGAATATCTAAGAGCAAAACCAAGTGGGTACTGTATACTGAATAAAGTATACTGAATATATGAAGGAATAAGAAAAGATACTAGAAGAAACAGAATATAAACAGAAAACGAACAAGAGAAATATACAATGATTACTGAAATAATGAAAAAAGCAGTAATAATGGCAACGTATGGGAAAAAAAGAGGGAGCAGAAAAATAAGAAAAAGAAAGATGACAGAGAAGAAAGAAAAAGGAAGAATCCAGTGGATGAATCCGGTGGGATGAAGAGTGTGAAAGAGTAATAAAAGAAAGAAAGGATGCTCTGCAGGAGTTTAGAAGAAGGAAGGATCTGAATAGTTTTATAGAATTTAAGAAAAAAAGAGCAATAGTTAGAAAAACGGTCAAGAGTAAGAAAGTGGAAAACTTCAAAGACTTTACAAGTAAACCTAATAAAAGCAGCAATATAAAGTACGTATGGAATAAAATAAAAATTATGAAGAATGCGTTTCACAAAGTGGAATGGAATAAATGGCAGAATAAGAAAAGAGAAGAAATAATAAGAAGAGAAATAGAAAAGATCGCAGTGGATTGGGTGGAGAAAAAAAAGAAGAGTTAAGAGAAATGGGAGAAGAGGACGAACTGAACCAATCATTTAGAGAGGAAGAAATGATGAGAGCAATCAACATTGTGAGAGAAAAATCAGCATCTGGAAAGGACCAAGTAGAGTATAAAATGATTAAACTATTGACGAATAGATTTAAAGAAGAGGTACTGAAGTTATTTAATTACTGTTACGAAAACAGTTTTATGTTCAAGGAATGGAAAGATCAACAGACTATATTTATAGATAAAGCTAATAAGGAGAAGGTAAGATCAATAACGCTATCGTCATGTATGGGAAAAATTCTTGAGAGAATGATAAACGAAAGATTAATATGGTGGGCGGAACATAACGAAAGAATGGATAAGAATCAGAATGGCTTTAGAAGAGACAGATCGTGTATAGACAACTTAGTAAGAATCATAACGGAAGTAGAAATTGGAATAAAAGGAAATAAAGTTCCACTAGCGGCGTTTCTGGATGTGTCATCGGCATATGACAACGTTTTGCGAGATGTACTAGTAGGCATGTTATACAAGGAGGGATGTCCAACAAAAATAGTGAGTTACATTAACGAATGGATGTCAAATAGAGTAGTTTCCTTTGTGATTAATTAAGAGGAAGAAATTAAAAAACATGTATATAAAGGGTTACCACAAGGAGGAGTGCTAAGCCCAGTATTATATGCCTTGTACACAAGGTATATTACAAGAAGATTAAGTTAAGGACCCTTCAGTATGCTGACGACATTACGATTTAATAAAAACAAAGAAGACAATAACATATTATGATTAAGAATATTTAATAAAATCTTAAGATCAGTAGACTGTGTCACTTTCTTAGGAATAACAAACAGCAGATTAGAATTTAAGCAACACTTAGAAAAAATAGAAGCAAAAGTAGCAAAAGGAATAAGTATATTAAAATATATGAATGGAATAAGCTGGGGAATGGAGATTAATACAGCTTTAATGATATATAAAGGTTATATTAGGTCACTGATGGAATACGGTATTATAGTATACTACCCTAAGGATTGGAGATCAAAAGAAAAAATGGAAAAAATGCAATATAAAGGATTGAGAACTGCATTAGGATACCGAAATTCGACTCTAACAAATATCATGATAACAGAAGCAAGAGTCCTACGAATGGAGGATAGGGCAAGAATGCTAGCAAGAAACTTTTGGTTAAAAGTATGTACATATAGCAATAAGGAACTAATAGGAATAATGAATCGACTAGAAATTATAGAAAGTAGAGAAAGATTTACAAGACCAAGAGATAGACAGAATGTCATGATAAGTTCATGGAGAGACTTTAATAAGTATTGAAGAGAGATAGAATGGATAGGGAAATATGAAATATGTTGTACAAAATATGAGGCTTTAACGAATAAAATTAATATAGAAATAGAAATAGGAAAACAGAGAAAAGACAATGTAATAACAGATAAGGAGTTAGTAGAAAAATATGAGTGTAAATACGAATTAGAGAAAGGTTATGAGATTATTTATACAGATGGATTGAAACAGAAAAATAACATAAGTGTAGGAATAAGAATAATAGTTGAAAGAGACGAGGCATACAAAGTCAGTATAGATAATAGGTGTTCAATACAGCGGAAGCAATAGGTATAAAAATGGCATTAGGATTAATAGGTAATAGGATAGTCAGAGACACACTAATACTTACTGACTCAAAAAGCGTATGTGAAGCACTAGAAAACAACAGTTTGAGAGTAGATAAAAATAAACACATATATAGAATAAGGGAAAAGATACTTCACTGGAAGAAAATGTGTAAAGAAGAAGGAATAAAGGAAAAAAGGCTGGTTATTGGATGGATTCCAAGTCACTAAGGAATCAAAGGGAATGAAGTGGCGGATGAACTAGCAAAAGAGGCAACAAATGAAGAAAAGGACGTAAGAATAAAAATACCCAACCAGGACTGGAAACCAATTATTAAGGCAGAAATGAAGGATAGAACAAGATGGAGAATGGAAGCAGAAGGAAAATATAAAGGAAGGAAATATTTTGACAAGTACTATAATAAGGAAGAAAGCAAACCATGGTTCAACAAAATAAATATCCATAGAGGAATGGCTACAATGATAAGAAGATTGAGAGCAAATTACTACAATCTGAGAGAATCACTAGCGAGGAAGGGATATATAGAGGACGACACATGCGAATATAGAGTTTAGATGTACCAACTATATCGATTCGAGAGAGGTGTTAATGCGAAACTTAAAGATATTGAAAATCCTGGAACCGTATGACTTGGATGAATGAATCAGGGGAACCGAGATCAAAACGTTGCAGGAGATATGGAAGTTCACTAACAAGGGAACGGACAGAACTGTCCCTCACCGATTTTAATGAGCTTTGGATATGTTGTAGAACATAAAAAAATATTAGACTCATATTTTTTTTTATCTGCGTATCTCGACGTTTAAGGGTTGAAACCACCCCTCGAAAATAACGCATTTTTTCGTTTTTTGCGAATATCTTTGAAAATATAAGGTTTATGAAAAAATGTTCTATATAAAAGTTTTATGGCATTTTATACTCTTTACAATAGTATATTTATATTTTTTAAAAATTTTAAACTTTTTAATTTATCCCACCCCCACCCCCTTTTTTCAACATATAAAAAATTTTGTAAGGACAAAAATTAAAGAGCATTAAAAGCCGAATCCACCCATGTATAATAACATATGGGTTCCATCATTCTCAATTATTAGCAAAACGAGATAGTAATCTCGCGCTATAGGTGCCGCGCTAGAAGTAGTGTTGCGTTATTTCTTTAGTCGCGTCACACTCAATAACTGCCACTTCTGCGTATATTTTTATATTAAAACATAAAAATGGATTAATTTTAATTATATAATACGCAACGTATTACTCGATATAAAGCATAAATGTATATATATAACAAAATTAGCATATATATACGTATGTGCCTACGTACATTTTCATTGTTACAAATGCGAAAATAAATTAATATGAAGCAAAATATTTTTTAACATTTATAACTGCAAATACAATATAACAAAATATATAATATCAAGAGGAAAATATAAAATATAAACTGCTATTATATAAATATAATAACTATTTGCATAATTATATTATTTACACTATATGCACGTAGCACGCTCTGATAATAAAGATAATATAAGTATATAATTTAATTTAATTTGAAGTTTAAAAATACATTTATACGGATGTATATATACATTTTGCATACGACACGGACAAATAACTTTAACACTGTTGATAAAGGGACCGGTTGTTTTCGCGCAAGCGCATCACGTGAGGCTTCAGTAAAATATCTATTAGTAATAGGAAGGAGATCTTTGATCATACATCTTGCACACGACACTAACGTATAAATATAGCAACAGTGATAGACAGATCGGTTGTTCTCGCGCAGGCGTGAGGCTTCAATAAAGCATCTATTAGTAATAGGAAGGAGATATTTGATCCCCATACAATTTTTTGCAAATTTATAAAGACGTGAACACATTTCACATATTAAACACGCATGTATATTTTCTCGTATTAAATAGAATAATTTATAAATATTGTATTTTATTTGATAAATACTGGTAAGATTTTTTGTAAAATTGTATGGGGACCAAACATCTCCTTCCTATTACTAATAGATACTTTATTGAAGCCTCACGCCTGCGCAAGAACAACCAATCCGTCTATCATTGTTGCTAAATTTATACGCCGGTGTCGTGTGCAAAATGTATTGCATATATACATTCGTATAAATATATAAAGGAGAAGCTGCCGTTTCAGTTCGTAGTTGGTAATGTGAACAAGTATATTGGATAGTGTATTGTCACAAGTATTGTTCTTTCGTGAACATGTAAGTATCTGCTTTTAATTTATTACTCTTTACTCTCTTAATGTGTGCCGTTTAATTCTGTCATTGTCATTCATTTTTTGTCATCTTTCATATTATTCTCCGATTTCATATTTCTAAAAAAATTATTTTTTAGAGCAATTTTCATAACAATAAATGTTGTAATTGATGTTGTGATTAATTCTACATATTTTTTGTAATCATCTGTATTAGCACAACTATTTCGTTTACAAAATTATTTTTTATTTACTTTAAATGTCAAATATTTATTTTAATGTCTTGACTGTAGTCTCCCTATAATTATTATTCAGTTTTAGTGACTTAATTCATTTTGACTTATTATTTTTTTTTTATCAAGAGAGTTTGAAACGACATAACTATCATAGAAACTCTAGTAGAAATATTTTTACAATTTTTTACGCAAAAAATGCGAAGACTACAATTTTTTATGATTTAACTATAACTTTGTACAATACATCTACTTCATTTTTATGTCAAACAACGCGATTTGGGCCATGTTTATAATTTTTCATAGATTTACGTAGAAAAATTTATGGAAAACTGCAAACATCTATGAAAATTTACAAACATTTATGAAAAATTACAAACATCTATGAAAAGTATAATTTTTCGTAGATGCGTTGTAATATTATAGAAAATTACAATTTTTTATGCAAATCTATAAAATATTACAAGCATGGTCCAAATCGCGTTGTTTGACATACAAATAATGTATCGTACAAAGTTGTAATTATATCATAAAAATTGTGGTGTTTGCATTTTTTGCGTAAAAAATTTAAAAAATATTTTTATTAGTGGTATTAACGTATTCAATTCTAATATTAGATATGTTGTAAAAATATAAAAATAATGATAAAAATATTATAAGTATATATATTACATGCGGTCATAAAAATATTCGTAAAATGTTGTAGATAGTTGTGAATAGTTGTGATTTTTACAACAATGTACAACTTCTACAATTAATTACGTCGCTCATGAAAGTGCTCGTAAAAAATTGTAGAAACTCAAAAATACTATATTAATTACAAATTGTCATGAATTTTTACAATTTTCATTAATTTGTAGAAAGTTTTGATTTGTTGTAAAAAATTTTAATTTTTTATAGAAATGCATAAAAAATTGTAAAAATATTTCTACCAGGGAAGACAATTCTATTTATTGATTATGAAGTGTATTATTTTTTACATATAATAAAAGATTGAGATATATATTTAATTTTAATATTTCAGAATGCTGCAATTTAATCCATATAATGTGATATTTTTACTCGCTATAACTTTCAATGGTTTGGATTATCCGAACACTCCGATAACATCGCAGGAAAGACGAGTGAATGAAAAAATTGAACATATGCTATTAGAAATAAAAAATGAAGAATAATTTCAATTAGAAGAGGAAGAAACTTTAGATTTTTATGATGAGTATGAGGTGCCAGAAGCGGAAAAAGTTGATTTATTAGAAGCGGATGAAGAAAAAATCTATTTTCCAGAAGAAGTTATTTGTGATTCAGTTGAAAAAACAATATCAAATGACTATAAGAGGCAAGCTGTGGAATACTGGAAAAGTGGTAAGACAAAACCAAGATCGCTTGAAGGAGTTAAGCAAAAATTTAGACAAGTTACATCGATACGACAATTACGACGATGGGAAAACTATTTCATCCAAGGTGGTAGTAGGCCAGAAAAATTAAAAAAAATTTCTCAATACACATTAGACCATTTTAATGAAGCACTTGAAAGAAAAATCATCATTCATGACATTGACATCGCTCGATGGGCTTCTCAAGCACAAAATGAAGAAAATGTGGCAGGATTTAAAGCTTCAGAGAAATGGGTACAAAGATTTAAAAAAGCACATAATATTGTATCTAGAAAAATGACAAAATTTGTTACAAAAAAGTCTCTATTATCAAAACCTGATTTAGAAAATAAATGCGAGACATTTATTGCAAACGTAAAATATTATATTAATCGATTTGGCGTGGAAAATATTTATAATTCAGATCAGAGTTTAGTTCGAATTTCATTCTGGTCGTACTTTAGCTCAAAAAGGTATTAAAAACGTAGAATCTACAGTACAGTCTATATCAGCAACCACGCATAGCTATACAATTCAACCGACTATTTCGGCTGATGGTAGATTATTATCACCTCTTTTCATAGTATTAAAAGAAATTACAGGAACATTTGGTCCGAGAGTACAAGAAACATTATTCAACGCGCCTAATATCTTTGTTACGGCTTCAAAGTCAGGCAAATTAACATCAAATCATGTAAAAACTTGGCTAAAGGAAGTATTTTTTCCGAATGTCGGGCCACAATCAGTATTGTTGTTAGATTCGTGGAGTGGACATTGTCCTAACATAGTTTCAGAAACTAAACCAGATTCTGCAACAGATATTGTTTTCCTAACTATTCCAGCCGGTACAACGGGAAAAATACAGCCATTAGACGTATACGGATTTCGATTGTGGAAGAATTTCATTAAATACTTTTCTGATACTATTATGTTGTTAAATCTGGCTTTAGATCTTCATAATAGAAATAATATCTTGAAATTACAATCATTAACACACCATAAATTCTCGTCACCCAGGTTTCAAAATATATTTAAATATGCGTGGACTAAAAGTGGGTACGTAGAGAATGCATACGATGAATACCTGCAAGTTATACCGATAGAATTTGAAACACCAGTAGACTTTTGTTTTAAAAAGAATTCTAAAGTAAAATGCGATCTTTGTGACGAAATAGCCATTATAACTTGTTCTTGGTGTAGAAAATCGCTTTGTATAACACATTTTTTCCACGAACATCATCTTTGTAATGAATATGTGCCATAAATATAAGACATTTATAAACATGTTTGGTAAGATTTTAGCAGTTTTCCTTACCCATGCAATAAATATTGGTATTCTTTTATTTCTGTTTAATAAAAATTTTATATTGGTAAAATTATATTTGTAACAATTATTTCAACCTCTTTTCACTTTTCCTTTATTTATACTTTCATTTTTATTTAATAATATTTTTTAATTAATATTTCAAACTTATTAAATTATATATTATATTATCTTTATTATCAGAGCGTGCTACGTGCATATAGTGTAAATAATATAATTATGCAAATAGTTATTATATTTATATAATAGCAGTTTATATTTTATATTTTCCTCTTGATATTATATATTTTGTTATATTGTATTTGCAGTTATAAATGTTAAAAAATATTTTGCTTCATATTAATTTATTTTCGCATTTGTAACAATGAAAATGTACGTAGGCACATACGTATATATATGCTAATTTTGTTATATATATACATTTATGCTTTATATCGAGTAATACGTTGCGTATTATATAATTAAAATTAATCCATTTTTATGTTTTAATATAAAAATATACGCAGAAGTGGCAGTTATTGAGTGTGACGCGACTAAAGAAATAACGCAACACTACTTCTAGCGCGGCACCTATAGCGCGAGATTACTATCTCGTTTTGCTAATAATTGAGAATGATGGAACCCATATGTTATTATACATGGGTGGATTCGGCTTTTAATGCTCTTTAATTTTTGTCCTTACAAAATTTTTTATATGTTGAAAAAAGGGGGTGGGGGTGGGATAAATTAAAAAGTTTAAAATTTTTAAAAAATATAAATATACTATTGTAAAGAGTATAAAATGCCATAAAACTTTTATATAGAACATTTTTTCATAAACCTTATATTTTCAAAGATATTCGCAAAAAACGAAAAAATGCGTTATTTTCGAGGGGTGGTTTCAACCCTTAAACGTCGAGATACGCAGATAAAAAAAAATATGAGTCTAATATTTTTTTATGTTCTACAACATATCCAAAGCTCATTAAAATCGGTGAGGGACAGTTCTGTCCGTTCCCTTGTAAGAGAATAGGGAAAATCATATAAGAATAAAGCTACCAAATACAGGAAGGAGTAAAGAGGTGTCAAATAACCTATAACGAAAGTTCGGTTGACGGCACGGTAAATCACACACACACACACACACACACACACACACACACACACACACACACACACACACACACACACACACAAAAAGAGATTTCACGATTTACATCGAGAGATAATAAACGAATCGAAAAAAGCGTGCCTGTTAAAAAATATGCTTCTTAGACGAACTTAATGGAATAACATACAGTCTATAGAACTACATAAGTTAGGTAAGATATAGATCAACAAAATATAACATTAATAGAAGAAAGATATTGAATTTGGAACACCACTTCGTTTTTGGACTATATTTTTTAAATAATGATCAGAAAAATTCTTTTGAAATATTAATTTAAATTAGAAAGTATCTTCTATCAAATAATATAGTATTTTTATAATACTGTTTTGTGTTTTTTAAATAATTATTGTGATACATGTCAAAAAGAGCATTTGATGAAATGGGCGCCTAATTTGGAACCTGTATACGATCGAAGTATTAGGATCTACAATAGGTGCAGTAAGTTCTTAAGCTGTAAGAAATGAACCAATTATATTCGATTATTCTTCTCATATTCAATTATGATTGGTCAGTTTCTTATAGCTTAATGCTTACTACACCTATCCCAGGGGGGAAATGGCAGGTCGGCTAGACATTGAATTGATGTCTTTTAGACACATCTAAATAAGATCTAATTTGACGTCTATGTAGACGTTCAAATCTTTGAATTTCGACGCTAATTAGATGTTAATATTGACGTCTATAAAACATCTAATAGACATCTACTGGATACAATGGCCGCATTCGGTATTACAACCGCCTTAGTATTTTGATTGGAATGTTATATTAATTACTTTTAAAACGACAGATGTAGGAGAATAATTTTTTATTTTACATAACTTCTTTATCTGTACATTGTGCGTCAACGATTCGTTACAATTAAATTCAAATACAATGTCAATAGATTACATTACAAGGAATATTAAAATCTGTTTTTGATTTAGCAATTAATATAAATAAAAAAATGTATTTACAAATAAGACATTAGAAAAAGTATTATAATATCCTAGCTATTATATCTAATAATATATAAGAAAAATCAAATAACTATTATTTTAATTATAGTACGTTATACAATTAAATTAGTATATATATATAATAATTATATAATTTATATAATTCTTACATTTATTATTATCTTAAGATTATATAAAATTATATTTGAATAAAAAAAACAAACAACACAGTAAACATTTTGTAAGCAAAATATTAGCGTGCATTACATTAACGGAAATAACAACGGATTTCCTTAAAAGTTGCTTGTAAATTATTTAATTCGTTACTTCAGCAATACGATTTGTTAGCAGAGTTTGTTCATAGAATTTGGCAGCAAATTAACGATAGAAATTGAATTGAATTTGCGTACGTGGACAATTCGATACTGCCTGAATAGGAAAATAATATTAAAAAAACATTTTAAAAAATATCCAAAAAATATTTAAAAAAATATTTTCTTGAATGTTAAAAATAAAGAGATAAGTTTAATTTTTTCATTAAAGAAACGTTTATTTAAGCATTAAAATAATTATTTAATATTTTTTAAAAGTTAAAATAAATTTTAATAGTAAATGAATATTGTTTAAAATGAACATTTTGGAGATTAATTATATTAATCAGAAATGTTAAAAAAAATATTCGAAAAAAATGTTCGAAAATGTTCAATAGCATACTTGAATTTACTGATAAAACAGGTTCAAATTTTTAAATATTTTATTATTTTTTAATATATTATATTGTTTTATTAAATGTGAATTTTATTTAATAATATTAATAATAAATAATAATGAAGTAAAATTAATTTATTAAATATTTATTGTAAATATGTAATTTAATTATTTTATAATTATAGTTATAATAATAGTTATGCCTAGGGTCTCGTCTGGATGGACTTTTAACTATGTAGTAGTGCATCCCTGCACGTCGCATCAACAGAATTTAAAAAAACAAAAATAAAAACGCGTTCTACTCCGATCCGTGCGCTCCTTAGATACGCGCGCGTCCATAGATACGCGTACATCCATAATTCTTCTTTATTGTTTTTCTGTTTGTCGATCAACACACATTGACACGACGTCGGTCTTTTCGTTTCTATTTGCTAAAGTTATTCTTTTTCTGAGACCCATTATGGGTAAGTCCTCGCGGAGATACCGTTCTAGATCTCCTAGAAGTCACAAGCGTGGTTTTCCTCGGGATTCTTCAGGCGATGGAAGAAGATCGCGTAATCCGGAGAATATCGGATTGCATTCCCGCGGAGAGAGAAGCCTCTCTCTCAGTTTCTCTGGATCCTGGAGTTCCTAGCAGATCAAGGAAATCGGATCGCTGCGATTGAGGCGAATTCGCATGTTCCCGCGGTGTCTCCGTCTGATGCTCCGGCGGATACTCCTCCCCCCTCCTCAAAGTCAGCGGACATCATGGTGTCGCAAATAGATCCAGAGCCTGTAGAGATCGCAGCTGAGCTGTCTCAAGCTCCCTTTCTGTCCCGTTGCAGCCCCAGCCGGAAGAGGCTGCGTTGTCGCAAACGATTGCCTCTGTGCTGCAAACGAAAGGTAAGCGCTTACATGAGGTCTCGGACGGTTCCTAAGAACCGGGGCGTCGTATCAGGTGCGTTCCCTCGTCGTCTCTTTTTGTTGGTCCATCCACAAATTGGCATAGAGAGAACGATTCCGATCGAGTCCTTGATAGCGTTTATTTATTACACCTTCTTCCGCTTTTTGTTCGTGACACCGTTCACATTGGTCTTCCGGACTCTCTGAGGACTCATTTACTTTCCGAGCACGAAGTTAAGGGCGATCTTTTGATTCGGGCCCTCCTAAAATTAATAAGGTTTTACTGCTTACCTTGAAGATTTCAGCATCCGCTCTGAAGCGAGACGAAGCCCAGGCTTCGCATCAATTTCAGTTTGCGGCGGCCTTAAATGCGCTCGGCTCAAGAATTTTGTCGTTGATGTCAGAGAAGATGGACCATCTATTACCGGAAGAAGAAAGGAAGGCCCTTCAACATGTAGCTGAAGGAATCCACTTACTTGCTGATCTTCAGTATTGTCTCTCATTGCAGAGACGAGCTTTTATCAAACCAGCTTTGAACTTTCTGGGCAAAAATACGGCAGACTCGGCCCCGATTGACGAGTGGCTCTTCAGCTGCTCTTTTTCAGAGGAAATCAAGAAGGCCAAGGCCTACGAGAAGGTTGCCAGAGAGCCCCAAGCCCAAACCCCTTCTCAGCAAAGCAGCCTCTCACCAACCCTCTCGAGTACAGTCACAATCTAAGTCTATTTCGACTCCGGGAAACTTGAAGGGCCCCACTCGCCAGAACAATCCTCCACCTCGACGGAGTGAAGCTCGGCAGTCGAGGGACAGGTCTCGGAGATCAGCTTTTCGCTCCTGCCATCGTCGTTAAAAGAGTGAGACTGGTCTGTAATCTACCGAATTTTGTTCATGCCTAGGAACGTATTACTTCGGTTCCTGAAGTTTATAACGCCGTACGGGGCTATAACATTCCCTTATTTTTTCCACCATCAACCAAGCTTTACCTTTTCAATCAAAGCCCGTTGCGACGCGGAAATCCAGCGTCTCATCCAGAGATGAACCAATAAAGGTGCCATTGCTTAGGTGGAGCTATCGGAGGATCAATTCCTGTCTTTTTTTTTATTGATTGAAAAAGCTTCAGAAGGGATGCGCTTTATTTTTAAATTTGAAAGTTTTAAATTTTTATATTTTCCCGCCACATTTTAAGTTGGAAGTTTGGCGTATGGTTGTTCGTCTCATGCTGCCGAGTTTGCAGATGGCCTCCCTCGACCTTGAAGACCCTTATTTTCTGGTCTCGATCCATCCGGAGCACAGACAATTTTTACGTTTTCAATGGAAGGGGAAAAACTTTTCAATTTTTAGTTTTACCCTTTGGACTCGCTACGGCTCCTTATATCTTTTCTAAGCTACTTCGTCTCTTTGTGGCATTTCTCCGGGTCACGAGCCCAAGGTCACGAGTCAGGCCTCTACGTGAATGATGTTCTTTTATTTGCCCCTTGCAATGCAGCCTGTCGTCTTAATGTCCAGGCTCACATCATTAATTTTCTCTCTGGGCTTTACTATCAATTTCCGTAAATCGGAGCTTGAACCTTTGCATGAGCGAAAGTATCTGGGCTTCATCTTTAACTCTACTCAGCAGTCGGTTGCCATTCCAGAGCAACCAGACGTCGTCGTAATCTTTACTCTCTCGTGTCTAGCTTATCGAAAAAGTCTCTTTTTTCGTTTCGAGACTTCGCGAGCATGATTGGCTCTCTTGTGTCTGTTTGTCTAGCAGTTGAATACGGCCTTCTTTATACTAAGGCCTTTGAGAGAGAATAATTTTTTGCTTTAGAAAAATCCTCCAACAACTCCTCGGTAGAATTGGAACTACCCTTCTCATTCGAAGAGGATTTTCTTTGGTGGATTTCATTTTTATCCTCACCAAAAGAATTTTATTTGTTCAGGCAATTATGCCTTGGAAATTTTTTCAGATGCGTCTTTCACCGACTGGGATGCTTCATGCTCTATTAATCGTACCCATGGATGGTGATCTGAAGAAGATCGTCATTTTTATATTAACGTTTTCGAATTAAAGACAGTTTTTTTTACGCTCTCAAGTCCTTTGCGTCCGCATGCAGATACTGTGATGTTTTTCTGAGGCTCGATAACACGACTGTTTTATCGCATATCAATCGTTTTGGTTCTGTTAAATTTCCTCTTCTTTTGTCGAAAGATGAGGAAATTTCTTTTCTTGCAAAGGATATCTGGCAGTGGTACGAGAAGAGAAATATTTTTCTTTTTGCATCCTATCCTCGTCAGAGAAAGTTGTCGCGGATAGCGAATCTCAGCGTTTGGATATAAATACCGAATGGCCGTTGTCAGAATTAGCCTTTCATAAAGTTTTTCAACGTTTTGGCCTTTTCGAAATTGGCCTTTTTGCATCCATGATAAATGCCAAATGCGACACTTATGTTTTCTGGCTCAAGGATCTCGGATTTTTTGCAGTCGACGCTTTCACTTTTTCTTGGAAAGGTTTTTTTTACGCCTTTCTTTCATCTTACTTTCCAAAGTATTACGCAAAATTTTTTATGACAATGCTGTAGGTGTTGTTATTGTGCCATAGTGCCCTTCGCAGCCCTGGTTTCCTCTTTTCCAGCGTATGTTAATTGAAAAATCTCTAATATTCTCTCCGTTTTTTAATCTTCTCTTTGCCCCTCTTAGGTCCCAACATCCAGCGGAAAACTCCTTTTCCCTGGCGGCTGGGAATTTATCCGGCAAGTTTTTGAAGCGCGACGAGTTCCAAAATCGACACTGAATGCGATGCTTGCCTTACTCGTCCCTTCAACTATTCAGCAATACTCTCGTCTTCTACGATTATGGTGGATTTTTTGCCATAGTCGCTCGACCGATCCATTCTCCCCAGGAGTAGAAGACGTCCTCGCCCCTTTTTGGCAATGAATTTAAGTAGTACATATTCCACTCTTAATACTTCGAGGTCCGCGGTATCTTTAGTTTTCGCAAATGAGATTAGCGATCACTCGTTAGTACGACGCTTCTGCAAGCGGATGTTTTTTAAAATCCCTGCATTCTAAATATGATTTTATATGGGACCCAGCACCAGTAATCGCTAAGCTAGGTTCTTGGTTCCCTCACCAGATTTTTCCTCTGGATTTTATTACGGAAAAGCTCGTGTTGCTGCTTACGTTATGCTCTGGCCAGCGTTGTCATTCGTTGGCCGCGATCATGGTCTCTCAGATATCTCTGACCTTAGATAAAAATTTTTATTTGTGTAATGGATTGTTTAAAAACTTTAGTACCGGGTCGCCCTCAACCCTTACTTTTTTTCCCTTTTTTCGGGTCATGATAACTTATGTTTAGTAGCGCTCATTTCAGATTATCTGGAGCGTACTGCGAGCTTGCGGCCGAAAAGTTATGATTCCTTGTTTATTGCTTTAAAACGACCTTTTAGACCGGTGAGAAGCCAAACTATAGGTTTTTGGATTCGGAGAGTTCTCGTGGTCTGTGGGGTAAACGGCTCTTTTACGGCGCATAGCACCCGCCACGCGTCTACATCCCTTGCAGCCAAACAAGGAGTTCCTGTGGTCCTTATATTATAAAGAGGGCCGCCGACTGGTCAGGGGAGTCGCATATATTAGCTAATTTTTATAATCGTCAATTGTAAATTCTGACGCATTCGCTAATTCTATTTCATCTGCGAGTACCTCCTCTGCATAGCTTTTAACTTAAAGACAATCTTTTTTTTCTTCTCGGAATTTTCTTTTCTCATAAAAAAAACCGACGTGTCTTTACTTCCTTATTGCGGCCAGATAATTCGCGCTTTGAACATCTACATAGTTAAAAGTCCATCCGGATGAGACCCTAGGCATAATTTACGGATTAAACGAACTCACCGAGTGAAGTTCGATCGTTTTTCGAATTTCAATTTGATAAATGTTAAGATATAGGATTAAAAAAAAAACTTTATTAACTTATGAAAAAAAATTGAGGCCAGAGCGAGAATCGAACCAGCGACTCCGCGCTTACGAAACTAGAGCTCTGTGCGCTCGGCTACGAGCGGCTCTGACAATAGGTTAAAATTTTCTGTACTTACAGATATCGGAAATCTTCAAAATCGATTTTCTCGAGTATTTTTGAGAAGCGCGTCGTACTGCTTTAGGAAATTGAAGTCCGGGTACTGATCTTCAAATCCTATAAGTATAAAAAAAATCGGTGTTCCATGACCCGTAAGGTCCCCTTGTTAGAAGCAAATTTGAAGGTCATTTGAAGGTCAACTTAATTTTTTTAAACGAAATCCTCTACTTTTTATTACACATTATTAAAACCGCAAAATTTTATTGTAAATAATAATTTTATTGTAAAAGAAAATAAATATAATTAGCATGTAGTCTAAAAAAAAATTATTATAACTAGTCTTGAACCCAGCACAAATAGCAAAACAGTAGGCGCGCACTTAGCACCCACGGCCACCACTTTATGTCAAAAAGACGCTTTCCATTGTACTTATCGTACCGGTCGAAAATGCACATATTTAAATGAAATTTTCTCAAAAACTAGAGCCCATTCACCCAAAAGGCAAAACACGGTTTTTGTTTTTTCACCTCCTCTTTCGAATGCACTCATTCGAAAGTGAGCAAATGTTAGGATTTCTTTGTGAAACATTTTTCTATACGATCGCTCCTTGCAAAGTTACAAAGGCTGATAGATTAAAATGGGGCACTCTATATAGTTGCAACACATATATTTGTACACCCTTTATCTCTATTTTATGGAGCCGCATAAATGCTATCGACGTCTAATTGACGTCGGTCTGATTTACTATTTCTACCTGGGAAAGCTGTAGATGCCATCGACGTCTGATCAAAGTTCGACTTGCCATTTTTCTCTGGGATTGTAGACCCGGCCTTACTGTTACATTTTATTGATTTATACATCTTACCTAAATTACGTAGTTCTATAAACTCTATGTTATTCCGTTAGATTTGTCTAAGAAGCATATTTTTTAACAGAAATGTTTTTTTAACTTGGTCTATTGTCTCTCGTGTAATCTCACCTCGAAACATTTAGGTGAAATCTCACCTCGAAACATTTAGGTTATTATACATATAGGTTATATATTAAAGTTACGATCACTAGCTGTACTACGGCATAGTAACAGTTATCATTACTAGACCTCTGATCTCACGGAGTGTTCCAATTTACGTATGCACGACAACTTTATGTTTACAACTGCACTACAAAATAAACATAAAAGAAACAAATAAAAAAACATTTTTAGGAAACTGCAAACATGTAAAATAATGCTAATGTTATTTACAATACACTCACTATTGTTTAATTTGCACTGTACGATCACTGTACAATTTGCAAGAGATAATTGTGCAAATAAAACTCTCGCTTTTGATGAATTTGTTTTTAGTAGATTTTATGTAGAAAAGGGCATAAATGTATGAAATATGAGTTTTTATTTTTTTAATTAACCAGTCGGAATATATTTTTATCGATATTCGTATGGTGCGATGTTTAATTTTCGAGAAAAAAGGGGGTTCCAGTTTAAGAAATTGGTCCAAATTTGGTGCCTCTTCTCTACTTTGGTCACATACGGATTCCAAATTAGACGGCCATTTCCGTTGTCGTCAGATGTCCTTTTTGACATGTGCCACGAAAACGTTGATTATTAAAAAAATACAAAGCAGTATTATAAAAATTATTATATTATTTGATAGAATATACTTTATAGTTTAAATTTGTGTTTTTTAAAAGTTTCTAACTAATAAGAAATATAGTCCAAATCTTTACGGAAAAAACACTAAAAATAACACTTAAAAAATACTCAAGTTGAGTATAATTTGGGACAAGGAGTAAACACTCAATTTAGTGTAAATATTCAACTTGAGTATTCGCTCTTTAATTTACTTTTAATTATAGTGTTACTCTTAACTTGGATGTTCGCCATCTAATTGAGTGTTAATTTTAGTGTTAATCCTAAATTTAAGAATAACACTGAAATTAACACTCAATTACATGCGAAACATCCAAGAAAGTAATACTCAAATTAATATTTAAATCCAATTGAACATTCTAGTTGAATGTTTATTTTGGATATTCGTCTTATGCCCATTTTTACCAATGCAGATTAACTCTTTAAGTTGAACTTATTTTTTTTGCTTTTGTTTTTATTTAATATTTCCTTATCCAATGTTTGAGAGTGCACACTCAATATTAAGTATATACTTCCAACCGATAGTTGAGTGTAACACCCAACGTTTCAGTGCACATTTTATGTTGGAAGTATAAATATAGGACTCATTTATTGAGTGTAATACCCAAGTGTTGAGAGTATATTTTTAAATATTCAGTATTTAAACCCAAACTTTAGTATGAACACTCAATGTTCGAGTATAAACACTGAATCTTTAGTGTAAATATTTAAGATTTGAGCTTATACATCTGAAGGACCCCGCACCACACTAAGGAGGAAAAAATTTCTCTGCGGATTTGGCTTATTTTTGGATATGTTGTAGTTCTCGTCATTCTGAACAAATGTCTCAAAGTACAACTCGATCCTATGAGCCGTTTCCGCTCTACAAGCTCTGGAAGGTCCAGATTTGACATGTAAAGGCATAGGCTTTTTGACTTGATATATGTGACCCCTCGGTCTAGTGTGTGTGTTTGTGTGCGTGCGTGCGTGCGTGCGTGCGTGCGTGCGTGCGTGCGTGCGTGCCTGCGTGTGTTACAGCAGAGATAAGCAAAATCCAAACGATCTAATACTCATTAATGAATAGTAAGAATAGTAACGTTGTAATATTAACACCCCCCCCCCCCTTAACACACACACACACACACACAGCAGAGAGAGTTGGAGTAAAAAAATGCTACGGAAATGACGAACCGTGGGGTCTTTATCTCTACACATGCATTTATCTGTAACACATGCACGCACGCACGCACGCACGCACATACTAGACCGAGGGGTCACATATGTCGAGTCGAAAAGCCTATGCCTTTACATGTCAAATCTGGAACTTCCAGGGCTTGTAGAGCGGAAACGGCTTATAGGATCGAATTGTGCTTTGAGACATTTGTTCAGAATGATCAGAACTACAACATATTCAAAAATTAGCCAAATCCGCAGAAAGATGTTTTCCCCCTTAGTGTGGTGCGGGGTCCTTTGGAAGTAAACTTCCAAAATCGAGTATTAACACTTAATTGTGAGTGTAAACTCTTAAAATTACAGTGTTTTTCCGTAAGGGACGTCTCGTAAATGGTACGCTAAGGTCGACTTAAATAATACACACAAAAAAGGCACACAAAAAAGTGGTTGGTCCGGCGGATTAGACTAGTATGTATTTTGACCCACTGAATCCGAATCCAAGGTCAGAATTACAAAGTTAGCTCGTATTTCCTAACCTCAAAAAAATTTATTTTTTAATGTTGGTCCGGCGGACCAGACTAGTCTATTCTTATGTATTTTGACCCGCTGAATCCAAATTCAAGGTCAGAATTGCTGAATTGGCTTATTTTTTCCTAACCTAAAAAAAAACACCTTGTAAAAGCAATTTGGGCCACAAATGTATAATCCGGAGCGTGCAGGCTTGCGTGACCACATTATCCGGGGAAAATTTAATACGTATGACAAGTCTGAGCTTCTGTGAATGAATAGCGTAGAAAATTCATTTCCCTTTTCTATTATATCTTTTATTCGAGAACTATTGTAAAACAAGCTCAAACTTCTAAGAAATAATTTTTTTTTCTTTTACGATTTCATGCGTTGCGTGAACTTAGCGCACCATAATTTTTTTATATTTAATAGAAATCTTGAAAATTTTTACAAAGAACTTTAGAACTGTTCGAAAGCATACTAACTCTAAAAAACTTTTGGATTTTTAAATATGGTGTACCAATTTCACGAAAGTCCAAAGTAGTGCACCATAATGCGTTACCAAAGCAATTTTTTTTAGTATATTGCACCACTTAAAAAAACTGAGGAAAAATATGTCATAGAGGATATTCTAAAGAATATTAATGTTGGTAAACATGGTTGGTGTGAATAAAAAATATAACCTAAAAAATTTTTCAAAACTAAAAAATTTTTTTCTCTATTTTTGTCAAAAAATTTTTCAATTTTTTGGAAAAATTGTTTTATTAATATTTATAACACTTTTATTTAAATCAAAATTGGTTGAATTATTTTCGACAAAATTGACTTTTTTAATTTTTTCCTTCTCTGTATCTTTTAAAACGATGGAGTATCAAGTTCTTATTTAGGGAAATTTTATATCACATTGATATGAACTTATGGCATAAATTTGAACCCGATATCTGCGAGGGTACATTTTACTTGCTCATTCCGCTAAGCCCTTTATAGAAATAATCTTTAAAGAGAAATAGCGATTTTTACTTTCCAAAAAACTTGGTTTTTTTTTTAATACAAAAAATGATTTAATTTGACTTTTTAAATTAAAGTTTTAGATTCAGCGACTACATAATTACACAGAGCAACAAAATTAACGCAACACAAATTTTTACCAAAATTTCACTTAACTTGAAATAATCGTAACTTCGCGAAAACTTATCGTATTGGAAAGTTCTTTTTTTTCATTTTAAAGCTTGAAGTCTCTATTTTAAAGAGCATTTGTCAGTTTTTGATCTCCTCTTTTTCCCTTTTCGGCTTCTCTTCAAAAGTAAGAACGTGTTTTGTTTTCAAAAATTTTTATACTTTGACGCGCTCTACGGGGTGTTATGAATTTTTCTCGTAAATTTTATAAAAATTATCGTAAAATATGAATTTTTCCCTACAAATTGAAAAAAAATTGAAGCATGTACGATTTTTTTTGGCGGAGTTATGACGTGTCAAAGTTACCTATGCATTTTAGTCTGCTACCGCCAGCATTAGCGTTACCCGATGCGCACCACGAGGAGGTTGCTGGTTGGACTTTGCGCATCGCGCGTGTGTGTGTGTGTGTGTGTGTGTTGTGTTGTGTGTGTGTGTGTGCGCGCGCGCGGTGTATTATACGGAAGAAGATATTGCACAAAGGAAAGTATTGCACAGAAGAAATGCATATTTGTATTCAATAATGTGTATTGCCTCCTTGTCTTTGAATAACTTCTTGAAGACGCTCGTGCATATTGATGCAGGATCTAATTGCATCCTGAGGAATTTTGTGCCACATGCGCTGTAATGTTATCTCTAGCTGCTGAAGAGTAGTTGTTTCTCCAAATTTTGCAGCCTTCTTCCCATCATATCCAACACATGTTCGATGGGATTTAAATCCGGGCTCATTACTGAATGTGATAGCATCTCGATGTTGTTTTTCTCAAGAAAGTCTTGGACAATTCTGGCAGTGTTTGGGCGAACATTGTCATGCATTAAAATGAAATTTCGCCCCATTTGACGACGCATCGGAATGACGTGAGGACGCAAAATTTCTTCCACATAGCGTTCCGCTGTCATTCCAGGAGGTGGTAGAACGACAAGATTCGTGCGTCTATGCCTCGATATTCCACCCCATACCATGATGGAACCACCACCAAACGCTCGAACAGGCTCAACGCAATTCTGTTCAGAACAATGTCCATTAGGGCGCCAAACACGAATTTTTCTATCGGAATTGAACAAACAAAACCGCGATTCATCGGTGAATAATACGTTAATCCATCGTCTTGCAGTCCAATTTAAATGATTGCGTGCATATTGTAAACGAGCACGTCTATAAGCCACAGATAACATTGGCACTCGAGCACGAGCCCGCGATCTCAGATTTGTTTCGCGCAAGCGCCTTCTGATTGTTTGCGCACTAATTTATCTATGCGGGAGAGCTTCGATTGCAATTTGACACGCAGATCTTGAAGAATTTCGTGTTGCTTCAATGAAAAGGAGGCGATCTTCTCTAATTGAAGTTATTCGTCTTCGACCTTGTCCTCTTCTCCGATGAAAATTACCAATCTCTTGGTAACGAGATCAAACGCAAGAAATGGAGGACCGATGAACACCCATTCTTCTTGCAATATAACTTTGGCTCAATCCTACTTCCAAAAGAGCAATAACTTGGGCAACTTGAATTTCACTTAAAGAAGGCATTGTTACGACTGTATCGTAGTACTTTCTGAATGAAATTGAAATAAATTTTTACAGAATTGTAGTGCTTTTTAACCTTGATCTTGTCAACACAAAACTTAAAAATGTAAACATTATTAACTCAAAAAACTTGAGACGGGGCTCGTGCCCGAGTGCCCAAGTTATCTGTGGCTCATAGACGTGCTCGTTTACAATATGCACGCAATCATTTGAATTCGACTGCGAGACGATGAATTAATGTGTTAATCACCGATGAATCGCCGTTTTGTCTGTTCAAGTCCGATAGAAGAATTCGTGTTTGGCGCCGTAATGGACATGCATTTCTTTTGTGCAATACTTTCCTTTGTGCAATATCTTCTTCTGTATAATACACCGCGCGCGCGCGCGCGCGCACGCGCGCACGCACGCACGCACGCACACACACACACACACACACACACACACACACACACACACACACACACACACGATGCGCAAAGTCCGACCAGCAACCTCCTCGTGGTGCCCATCGGGTAACGCTAATGTTGGCGGTAGCAGACGTAAACAGACTAAAATGCATAGATAACTTTGATACGTCATAACTCCGCCAAAAAAAAATCGTACAAACTTCAATTTTTTTTTAATTTGTAGGGAAAAGTTCATATTTTACGATAATTTTTATAAAATTTACGAGAAAAATTCATAGCACCCCGTGGAGCGCGTCAAAATATAAAAATTTTTGAAGACAAAACATGTTCTTACTTTTGAAGAGATGCCGAAAAGGGAAAAAGAGGAGATCAAAATCCGACAAATGCTCTTTAAAGTAGAGACTTCAAGCTTTAAAATGAAAAAAGAACTTTCCAATACGATAAGTTTTCGCGAAGTTACGATTATTTGAAGTTGAGTGAAATTTTGGTAAAAATTTTTGTTGCGTTAATTTTGTTGCTCAGTGTATATAAAGAATATAAAAAATGTTTGTATTTTTGTTTTAGTAAGAATTAGTGGCTTTATCTTTTTGCAGTTTTACCACATTAGTAGCGAGGTCTTACGGATGAGCAACTATGAATCAACTTTTTGAGTTTTATTTTTATATTTGTAAAAATTCTTGTATATTTTGAAATTACGAATAAAAAGCCTAAAAATCAGGAAATTTGCTTAATAATTGCTTTAAAAAAAATTTCCGAAAATTGGTTTATTTTCAGCGTCCTATTATATTTTAATTAGAGATTCTCCCTTAAAGAATGTGAATATTTAAACATTTGTAATTAAAAACAAAGTCTTAATTATAATCTTATTTTTTATTTTTGCTTTATTTTGTT
This sequence comes from Monomorium pharaonis, assembly GCF_013373865.1. Classification (NCBI taxonomy): domain Eukaryota; kingdom Metazoa; phylum Arthropoda; class Insecta; order Hymenoptera; family Formicidae; genus Monomorium; species Monomorium pharaonis. The sequence goes on along the minus strand of NC_050473.1, from coordinate 21,643,166 downwards.
ATTTAGAATTGCATCTTTCTTGTTGCTGAATACTTTATATGAACATGTACACATACCGAGTGATTTATGTAACATAAGAAAGACAATATAAAAAAAAATAGGCCCTTTAAAAGTCTTGTATTAACGGAAGTTATATGATCTGAAGAAGGACAAATAATAGTAAAATTAATAAAAAAGTTTTTTTTTAAGATTTTTTAAAATAAAGATTATATTTGCTTTTTAAAATGCAATTATAATTTTTTTTACATAATGATTCTTTTGTGTTCTGAATATAAAGTAAAATTATATAAAAAGAATATGAAATATTTTATACTTTGTATCATATTTTGATATAAAATATAAAAATCTCACAAACTATTAACGTTTTAATTTTTTTATTGTTCCAAATTCTTATATGAAGGTGGCAGAATTATTTTGACAAAATTAAATCGAACTTATTAGAACATTTGATACTTATTTTGTACTATGCATGTATGTATATAGCTTATTCCGTGCTCCTCTAAGGGTCAACGGGGTGTTTTCAAGGGTGCACTAAACCCTTTACAACTTCAACAAAATTTCAGTTTACAATAATATAATACAGTATATACAATATAAAATATAATTTCTTTTCTATTGATTTTTTCTTCTATTTTTTCCTCTCTGAACCCCGTTCCTTTCTTCTTTTTTCCTGCACTTCTTTCCGCTCCTTCCATTATTTTCTCCAGGCCTCTTCCTTTCTTAATCTTCTCCATCGCTTCCCATCTTCAGTTTTTCCTTCCGTGTCTTCTCTTTCTTGCTCCTCCTTTACTCTTCTATCTTCTTCTTCTCCCGTTTTCTCTTTTCCTCACTCTTCTCTGTTTCCTTCTTTTCTACTCTTTTTTTCTCTCTCTTCCATTTTTTTATCCTTTTTCTTCTTTTGCATTTTCTTGTTCATCTCTTCACCCTTGTTCTGCTCTGCCCTTCACCTTTCTTTTCTCTTGCTTCTATTTTTTTCAGCTCCTCCAATCTTTCTTTTTCTATCTCTATATTCCTCCTTACTTTCTCCTTTTCTCTCCTCTATCTTCCTCTTTTTCTCTTGTTTTCCTTTCCTTACTCTCCTCTGTTTTGTCTCTCTTACTCCTTTTTTCTTTCCATCTTTTTCTTCGTCCTTCCTCTGCACCTCTTTGTTTACCTCTTCCCTTTCCTTGTTCTCTTCTGTCCTTGCCATGTGCTCAACTCTTTTCCTCGATTTATCATCGCTAACTCGTTGCAATGATCGCCTTCTTTTCTACTCTCCTTTCTCTTTCCATTTCTTTTCCTCCATCAAATCTCTTGCAGAGTACAGGTGGACTCCCGTTTCGTTTACAATATTCATGAACTTACAAACTAAAGACTTTTAGCGCAACTCATACAAAATATATCTCGAGAGAGAGAACACTCATTTTATTCATTCTCACATTCGCACATGGACCTTTGTTTCCGCCACACCATATCTTTTACTCCATATCTCCACAATCATCTACTAATACTTACTCTCCATTCCCCTTCTAACTTGTTCTTTTGCAGCACCTTACCTACTAAATACCCCGGTATTTTTTCTGCTCCCTTTTCTTCCTCTTTTCTTTGTTAAACACAGGTCTTCTATACTCCTCGTACTACTCGACCTCTCCCTTATCAACCTTTCCAAATTTGACGGTTTCTCTCTTTTCATAATCTCTTTTCCTTTCCCTTCCATCTCTATGTCTTCCATCCCTTTTACCTATTCCATGTCTTTCTATCCCTATTCCCATCACTCTTCTATTCTGACACACCCACCTGTCTCACGCTTCTCCGTCCAGCAACTCATGGCGCTACCTTCGTCCTACCTATCCACCTCGCTCGCACGTTCTCTTCTCTATGCCTTCTCTATACCGCGCCCATATTAATCTTTCCAACCGACATTTTTCTTTTTCTTCAATTTTTACCCTAACATTTTCTCTTCCGAAAAAATCTCTTATCCACATCTACCTTTCGCCCTAGTTTTCTTCTCTGCCTTTTTACCATTTTTTTTTCCTCACTTAACTATCTCATTTCTCTTACATACCAGCACACTGCTTTCACATTTGCCATCCATTTAGTCACGGGAAATGAAAGTTTTACTTATTTTGTACTAATTTGTATCATTAAAAATAATTTTGTACTCTTTCTTATTTCGAAAAAAAACTAATGCGCCGCTAGCTTTCTATTAACCTGGAAAGTCCAAAAATAAATAAAAAATAAATGAATAATAAAAACAATTTGTAAAAGCTGAATTTGTACTAATTTGGATCACTCAGAATAATTCAAAACATTTATATCAATTCTTTGAAATAATTTTTTTTAAAAACCAAATAGCGAAACTATTTCTCTTCGATCTTTTTATAATTAAATTTATAAAATTGGATTAAATTTGTTGCATTAACTAACATTTATCTTGTATTGTTTTGTACATCAAAAATAAATTTGTATCTCGTGAATTAAAAAAATTGTAATCTTGTTAAGTTTTATGATTTTATATTAAACTTATTTTTGATGATAACAAGATAGTACACGATATAAAGTATTAAACAATGATAAATTCGATTTTGTGAATTTAATTATAAAAGTTTTGTTATTTGTTTTATTGAAAAAAAATTTTTATTTCAAGATGCCGACATAAATGTTTTAAATTATTTTGAGTGATACAAGTTCAATTTCTTAAATTTATTTTTTATTTTATAAACTATGAGCCAATACACAAAGCGGCATTGCTAAAAGCTGTATAGAAATGTGTTGTGTTGCATAGTTGTAGGAAAGCACTTATATCGGATATTGTGTAATTTTGTGTTGCCTGTTTTTTACTGGAAAGCTACCATAATGTAGATGCAGGATGGTAAGCAGAACATTATACATCGAAGTAGACGAAAACTCATCGGTTCGCGCAGAAAAGTTTTTTAGGCCGTATTTTTTTTATTAATACAGTGCGTTACGTTCTCCTTACTGCTTATTTATGTGCGCACACTGGGTAAATTTAACCCACTGACAGATTTGACGCCTCTCGCATTAAGAGGTTTCGATTACATTAAAGTTGCTATGTTGATAGATTTGTAGTGGAGATATAGAAGTTTTATTTCAAGCCCTGAGTCAAAATTTTAAGTCATTTAGCAATGACACATGTTTAAATTTTTGATATGGCTAAACGTAACCCAGAGAGGTAACTGAGGGTTAATATCCATCTGTGAATTTCTAGTAAACACTGTTATATAATTGCCATGTAACTGTCATGTAACCGAATGTAACAAGTAATATTACAAAAACATTACCGGTAACATTCGAGTTTATTGTAATTTTCTACTTATCAATATAACATGTAATATTACATTATTATATTACAGTTACACAATTAAAAATTGTTTTTGTTACATAACTAAAAAGTTGATAGTAATATTGATTTAGTATTTAAATAACATACAAAAATAATAAACAAATTTATTGTAATATTTTACTTATTGCAGTTTTTGTACCAATCAAGTTAAAATTGCTTTGTATTACAATATATTACATTACATAATGTTTAACGTAGTTTACAACATAAATATTTAAAATATTTTTATATATTAAACATTTGTAGAACACATTTATATCACGCAAATGAAAGTTACATATATAATTATATAAGAACACTTAAAGGAAAATAGAATCGAAAATTAGTATCACTTTCTTCAACTTAATCTTTTGTACCTTTCTTTTACTCTATTAATTATAAACTAAACACTATTATATAAACTAAATACTAATTATAAATTAAACACTATTATATAAACTAAACTGTTCGGCTTACGTTGTACATATTATTCGATAAGTTTACTTCCTTTACTTTTTTTTCTTTCTTTTTTTGCCTTTCTTGTATTAGTAGTTTTGCTTTAGTTAGTAAGTTAGCTTAGTGTACGATTATTATTACGTCGGTAACTTCAAGTTCGAGTTGATGGTTCGCGCGAGACATTGGCGGACCACGATCGTTTTCCTGTCAATATTCGCGACTCACCCGACTTGTGCTACTTGCTCGCGGGTGGTATTCCTAATTCTTGGAAAAATTTGATGCTCCCTCGCACCATGTCTTGCAGAAGCGCGAGCCGAGGAATGCGAGAGCATTTGTCCTTTGGACGTAGTCGAGTCAGGATTAGTCGAGGGTCGCTAAACGTCATCGCCAAGCGTGAACTGCTTGCCTGCCTCGTTTGCCTGAATTTGCTTGCCTGTCTTACTTGCCTGTTTGTCTGCCTGCTCTGCCGCTAAGCATCGAGAGCTCACCGGCTAAAATTGATCACGGAGAAAGCATTTCCCAAGAGGGCGCCGGGTCACGATACGGTGAGTCGTTTGCATTTGCTTCTTTATTGCTTCCCGTGTTGTTTGCGCATTGTACTTGATTGCTTCATTGTCGGTTAATCATGAGAGCGAGGCCTTTCTCCCTTTGGTTTTTTGAGTTTGTCGATTCGATTAGTATCTTCACGAATCTGGGGACGGTCTTACCTCCCCCCTCCCCGAGCATTGGTCTTTTGAGCCGGATTCATCTTGCGTTCCGACTATACCGCCGACCTCTCGCTTGTCTCGCAAATGGTATTCGATGGTGATAGATTGTTCGTTGAGTAGTTTGGTTAATAAATCAAGGATAATCAGCGTGCGCACCCGCATTACGCGATATATCTTGTTCGTTTGAGTATCATCTCGCGACGAAAGTATTCGCGTGATTATAATTTCGTAGGCGCGCATCATAATCTTGATTGCTCTCGTCATCAACAATAATGGTTGCAAGAATAGTGATTGAATAAATAATACGATTGAGAGCGAGCGAATATTTATCGGAATATTCTCCCGCTGTGGCATCTCAGTTCGAGTTCGAGCCGTCCGCCTCTCGCGGCTTTGGCCGGCATCGGTATTTCGCCCCTTGTTGTTGTTTGTTTCAGAGTTTTGAACTGAGTCATTGGAATTTGTCGTTCGTTAGCACACGCTCGTCAATCGCGCTCGCTAGCAGCTATCGAAAATAATAATATTCGTTGTCATCGACTCTCGATTCTCTTTCCATATAGACTTTTCAACATGACTCGCGGTTCTAAGGCGCAATGCGACCTGTGCGTTTGTCGCATGAAAGAAATACATGAATTCTCGATGCTCGCGGTAGATAACGTGGCGCAAAGGCCAAACTTTTTTGTGCGTTACCCGACGGTTCCTAATTTAGTTGAAGACTTTGAAGAGGCGCACCTCAAGGTCATTCAAAATACCACGGATGCTGAATTCGCTAAATTCGCGAAGCCTTGAAACGAAGATGCGATTCGCGTGGAATTTGACAGGATGCGCTTCGCTGCGATAGGGCGGTACGAGCGTTAGTTGGCGCCAAGCAAGTAAATGTTTTGTCTTCACAGGTCGCGCAACCCTCGTACTGCCGGCTATCAGACTGCCAAAAATCGCGCTCGCAGTTTGCGGGTGATCTCACCCTATGGCCGTCCTTCCTCGCGTTATATAATACTTCAATTCACGAAAACAATAGCATCTCCGCCATCGAAAAGCACTAATATTTATTGGCCTCATTATCGGGGGAGGCGCTCGGTGTCGTTAAAAATTTGCCATTGACCGCGGAGCATTACGCGATAGCGTATGATGCGCTGTTGTCGCGATATCAAAACAAGCGGAAATTAGCTACGCAGTATTGGCGTTCCTTTGTGCACGCCAAGCCATTGAACATGAATTCTGCCGAATTCCTCCGAGCGTTATTAGATGTGTTCAACGAGAACACGCGAGCGTTACAAGTGATGGGCTACCCCGTAAAATCGGGGAGCGTCCCAGATGCGCACGGTAATAAACGGACACAGCAAGCCGAATGAAACGGACACAGTAATTAATAGACTTACCACATGGATTGCGATTTCTCAGGGCACCTCTACCGACGGGTGGATGCGGGAGGGGGAGGCGAAGCCCCCCTTGCCATCCCCGCGCGCGCGCGCGCGTGTGTGTGTGTGTGCGTGCGTGCGTGCGTGCGTGCGTGCGTGCGTGCGTGCGTGCGTGCGTGCGTGCGTGCGTGCGTGCGTGCGTGCGTGCGTGCGTGCGTGCGTGCGTGCGTGCGTGCGTGCGTGCGTGCGTGCGTGCGTGCGTGCGTGCGTGCGTGCGTGCGTGCGTGCGTGCGTGCGTGCGTGCGTGCGTGCGTGCGTGCGTGCGTGCGTGCGTGCGTGCGTGCGTGCGTGCGTGCGTGCGTGCGTGCGTGCGTGCGTGCGTGCGTGCGTGCGTGCGTGCGTGCGTGCGTGCGTGCGTGCGTGCGTGCGTGCGTGCGTGCGTGCGTGCGTGCGTGCGTGTGTGTGTGTAAAGCATTTTTTGTACCACATGGGTTTGCGACTGTGCGCATTTGTTACTGTATCCGTTTGGTCTGTGTCCGTTTGTTACTGTGTCCGTTTCACTCAGCCTGTTGTGTCCGTTTATTACTGTGCGCATCTGGGACGCTCTCTTGCGCTTCGGGATCAATTGCTTGAATTGTTCCGGAGCGTTGGATTGCGAAGATGGGCGAGTACCCATCCCGCTATGTTGGATAGTCTGGACCCCGAAATCTGTAGTCAGACAATGCTTTCATTTAAACTTATCGAGGATTAAGCGCTTAAGGTTCTCGGCTTCCGTTGGCACTTAGTGCATTTAGATAGTTTTGGGTTTCAAATTAACCCTTTGAGTAGGAAGTGCACGAAGCGTATTATCTTATCAGAGATGGCGCACATCTTTGACCTCTTTGGATTCTTGGCTCCATTAACCTTCGCCGCGAAGCGGTTAATCCAGCATCTATGGGCTTTAAAGCTTGATTGGGACAACGAACCCCCCCTTAGATGTTCGTCGCCAATGGATGCGTTATCAATCGGAGTTCGATGAATTGGCCTCCATTCGTATACCTCACACATTCTCCGCGAGTGATGCCGCGAATTTGATGGTTTTTGCGACGCGAGCGAACAAAGTTATGGGTCCGTGGTGTACTTACGTATGATTACGTCTTCTGAGACAAAAGTAGCGATTCTTTGCGCCAAATTTAATGTGGCGCCGTTGCGCGCTATTTCCATACCCTGTTTGGAATTCTGCGTAGCGTTGCTTCTCGCAAATTTAATCGTTTATGTTTTGCAAGTCCTACTTGCAAATAGACATATAGAATTTGATGCTGAGTATGCCTGGTTCGATTTTATGATAGCTCTATACTGGATCCGTTCTTTGTCGCATCAATGGAAGACCTTTCTTCGCAATCGCGTAGCTCGAATACAGGAGAAAATGTCGGTTTTAGCTTGGGGGCACGTTGCTACCGAACTCAACCCGGCGGATTGCTGTTCCCGCAGACTTTTTCCCCGCGAACTCAATGGCTAGTTCAATGTGGTGGAGAGGTCCCGAATGGATGGTGGATTTCGAGTTTCGAACCGAGCCTGTTTTTTTTCAGAGGAATCTTCCGAACGAGGAAGAAAAGATTGTGTCTCTCGTCACGCTAGATCTATCGAACTCCATATATTCATTGCTAGATAGATTTTCGTTGTTAGACAAAATTTGTCGAATATTAGCATACGTCTTACGATTTGTAAATTGTTTTAGCACCAAGTTCGGTACCCGCGACCTTGGCAGTGGATCAACTTGAATGGGATCTCACGTTATTATTCATAATAAAAATCGTACAATTGGATGTTTTCCACGATGAGATAGATCGGCTTAGTAGAAAAAAAGGATCCCTAAGCATCTTAAACTCGCTTTCTTTTTTGCTACTGCGGACGTTCTCAGGGCGCAAAGTGGGCCAGGAGACCAGAAAAAGTGCAAAAAGTCAAGATTTTATCGGATTTTAATAAAACTATATATAGGAATTTTTGAGGTCGCTAATAACAAACATAATGTCAAAATTTAAAAATTTAAAATGGCGGATACAATATGGCGACTAAAATTAATAAAAATTGGTTTGTTTTAATATAAAACTGGATAGGTATAGATAATATAAAACTGAAGGTTGCTAATAACAAATATGATTTCAAAACCTAAAAATTCAAAATGGCGGATCCAATAATACGACACAACATCTTCACCAAGAAATGTAAAAACATGGCAATTTTAATGCACATTTTTTATCAGAAGTTTTCGAGGACGCTGATTACAAATATGCTTTTTAATTTTTTAAATAAAAAAAAACAAAAAACAAATGGAGTCCGATGATGTCCTGCAACCTTCTCGCAGTAGATCTCAGAAACTATAGTTATGTTAGGCTAATCGCGGGCAAATTTGATAAAATATTTGATTAAAATTTTTAATATCCTATTTTCATAGACATCCGACCACTTATATTTATTTATATTACAATAGACTTTTTTTGTCACTTTGATTTTGTCATTTTGCCATTTGATTTTGTCATTTTGAATTTAGAATTTGAATAGCAAATTTGTAATTAAAGACCTCAAAAACACTTAAGAAAAAATTTTTATCCAAAAACAAGTTTTTGCATTTTTGATCTGCCATTTTGAATTCGCCATTTTAAATTAAAAAAATTGAATAGCATGTTCGTAATTAGCGTCTTTGAAAATCTCCGATAAAAAATTTGCATTAAAATTGCCATGTTTTTGCATTTCTCATCCGCCATATTGAATCCGCTATTTTGAATTTTTAGATTTTGACATTAATCTACAAAATATATTACATATTATTCAACAATTCTGAATTAAACTTAATTTTAACATTAATATTAATATAGTACACAATGTGCAAAAATCAATTCTTTACATCTTACATGCGCGTATAGTCTCGAATTATTATAAAATTCTTCAAATTATGCAAAAACGGGTAAAAGTGGACGCCATATTTTTAAAATACATACTTAAAAGAATTTAATACTACTCGATTAATGTCAATAACTGGCGAAGTTTAGGGGAACCATAATTTGAAAATATGCGCAACCTATCAAATTTCAATAATAAATGAGTATAAAGGTATATCATTTTTTTAATTCTTACACTATTTACTTTGAACTACATTATAATGATTTGTCTATATATAATAATGGATGAGAAGTAATAAAAGACTTTTTGTTTACGGAAATACAGCAATGCTAATAAAATATTTGAAAAGTAAAATTTTCAATTGCATCCATGATTTTAAAAGTTTATATTGTTGTCAAATATAAAGCAACCGATCAAATCGAATGAAATTTTCCAAATAACTATTTTCGACTATCAGGATTAAGACAGGACATTTGTCTGATCTTATTTCTGGAATCGACTTTTGGCCACTTTTTCTGGTCTCCTGGCCCACTGTGGGCAGTAGGATTGCACACTCGGTACTTCTCTTTGAGACCAAGCACCCTGCCCTATTGCCTAATAAACACAGCCTCACTGACTTCGTTATAGAACACGTGCACCGAGCTCGTCTACACCTGAGTAGGCGCACGATGCAATATTTGCTTGCTCAACAATTTTGGATCCTTGGAGTGCACGGCGCGATCAAACGCGTTCTCTCGGGTTGTTATAGACCCGGGATGTTTCCGTTGACGGTTTGCGCGAGACGTTGGCGAATCCGCGTACTATCCAACCTTTCATGGCAAATTTACTGGTCGAAAGAGTTAGTCGAGCTAAACCATTCTCAATAACTGGCGTAGATTTTGCGGGACCCGATAGTCACTCGAGCCCAGGGGGTCTCTTTCTTCAAGGTGTACGTATGCCTCTTCGTTTGGTTCACGATGGGAGTATCCCGTTTGAACACGTAACAATTGGACACGGCTTGATTGGACACGCGCAATTGGACATGGCTCAATTGGACACCGCACGATTGGACACGGCACGATTGGACACCGCACGATTGGACATCGCACGATTGGATACCGCATTATTGGACACCGCACGATTGGACATTGCATTATTAAACACCGCACGATTGGACACCGCACGATTGGACACACACACACACACACACACACACACACACATTCACATGTGTGTTTGCAGATTTCTAATACAGTTTACATGGGTTAGCGACTTGGACGGGGTGGGTGCGGGAGGGGGGCCGAAGACTTTCCACGCAAAACGAGATGCTCCTAAAAATACGTATATAGACATTTAAAATTCAATTTTTTTTCTGACAGATTGACGCTTTTTCTGCCAGATGTTTCTAAGGTTAGATAATCTGTCATATGATATATAAATGTTTTTTACTAGAAGACTGTGGTGTCCAATAATGCGGTGTCCAATCGTGCGGTGTCCAATCGTGCGGTGTCCAATAATATGGTGTCCAATCGTGCGGTGTCCAATTGTGCGGTGTCCAATCGAGCCGTGTCCAATCGTGCGTGTCCAATCGAGCGGTGTTCAATCGTTACGTGTCCAAAAGAAGGTCACCCGTTTACGATTAAGGCAATATACCTGGAGACATCCTTTTCGTTATCAACAGACTCTTTCTTTGCGTTGTGACGCTTTGTGGCCCGACGTTCGCTATTGTATAACGATTGTGAACTTATTGTAAGTGAACTAAAAAATCATATGTGTCTCGCGGCGGAGCGAGAAAAGATAAGATGGTCATTTAATCCTCCCTCCGCACCCCACTTTGGGGGTGTCTGGGAGTCGGAATTCAGTTCGTTTAAAACGCACTTTTGACGGGATAGGGAATTAAATTCTATCGAAGAATTCACTACGGTCCTCAATCAGATAGAGGCCATTTTGAATTCCAGGCTTCTTTGTCCTATGAGCACCGATCCTTCGGATCTCGAGGTCATATCGCCGGGCCATTTTCTCACCATGAAACTGCTCGTATCAGCCCCGATCTGACTCCGCTTTTGATGAGTCGTTTGAGCCGATGGCAGCCAATTTAAAGAATTCACCAAGATTTTTTGAAACGCTGGCATAACGAGTATTTCAATACGCTGCAACAGCGTCTCAAGTGGTGGACCCCCGCCGCTCCACTCGACGTGGGTTTGTTGGATGGCTCGATCCTGCGTCCCCTGGTGAAATTGTGCCTGCTGCCGCTGAGCATTTTCCTAGGGACGGCGAATACTGATTAAAACACTCGTTGTATTTTGTTGAGTGGTACATTCGGCGCTCACGTTGTACATATTAGTCGATAAATTAAGTTTGCTTCTTTTACTTTCTTTTTTTTTTGTCTTGTATTTAGTAGTTCCCAGTAGTTTTGCTTTAGTTAGTAAGTTAGTTTACAAGTGTACGATTATCATTACGTAACTTCGAGTTCGGGTTGACGGTTCGCGCGAGACGTTAGCGGACGCGATCGTTTCCCTGTCAATATTCGCAACTCGCCCGACTCGTGCTTCCCGCCCGCAGATGGGATTCCTAATTCTTGGGAAAATTTGATGCTCGCTTGCACCGTGTCTCGCGAGCCGAGGAATGCGAGAACATTCGCTCTTTGGACGTGGTCGAGTCAGGATTAGCTTGCCTGCCGTGCCTGTTTGTCTGCCTGCTCTGCTGTTAAGCATCGAGAGCTCACCGGCCGCCAGAAAGATCGCAATCGACCATGGAGAAAGCATTTCCCAGGAGGACGCCGAGCCACGATACGGTGAATTGCTTGCATTCGCTTCTTTTCTTTATTGCTTCCCGCGTTGTTTGCGCATTGTACTCGACTGTTTCATTGCCGGTTAATCGTGAAAGGGAGACCTTTCTCCTTTTGGTTCTTTGAGTTTGTCGATTTGATTAGTATTTTCGCGAATCCGGAAATGGTCTTACACTCCCCCCCCCCTGAGCATGAACTAATTATAAACTAAAAACTAAACTTTTAAAGAACAAAAAAATTTAGTTGATGATCTAATCTAAAGTTATGATCTAATTCTTTAAAAATTGGTATTTTTAAACATTGAAATACCATCACAATTTATATTTTAAATCTGTTTAGACATAAATCAAAATGTTTCAATAACCGTTTTATACCATTTTCAATACCAAAGTGAATATATCTATCATTATTTATTTTTTAAATGTTGTGAGCAGCTTGTTTTCGCGTTTGCATTTACACTTTTTGCATCACGCGGCAAATCAGATTCGTAACCATGATTACGAAGAACTTATAGCAAATTATTAAATGATTGATGGGATATATTGTCTTTTATAACCCATAGCCTTATATCATCAACTAATTTTTTTTATTTAAACATATTTCTCAATTAAAATTAAGCTCAATCTTGATTATTGGGTACATTTACATTTAATATATCATATATCATCATCAATGCTATAGGAAAGTAAATCAATCTTTGAAATATGTGATGTATTAGCTGAATCAGCGACTATAATGTTAATAAAAAGTTTAGTTACTTTTTAACGAAATAATATCATCTGAATTATAATAGTTATTTTTACTTTCTGTTGAAATAGTATCTGAAATTGTATATAACATATGAATAGCAAGTGTTACATTATTTGTTATTTCTATGTTATATTGCTGTAATAAATGGTGTTTATTGGGTTGGATTTATGTTGAGAACAAAAAAAATTTTTTATATTGCTCCCCACATAGAAACGAATCCTCCAATGGACGCCTGTCATGAAAGTTTAGAACTTCCAGTGGACGTCCATTGGACATCCAACACAGAGCTATTGGAAATCTACAGTTCCGCATTGCGTATGTTCATTGGACCTCCACTGGACGTCGTCAAGGATGCCTATTGGAAGTTGAGTGGATTGTTGGTGGAGGCTTTATGGAACCTCGATGGACGTCTGACGGATGTTTTGTGGATCATTACATATAAAAAATGTATTTTTAACAAAATGTAAAAGTCCCTTTATTCAAAATTATTTTATACTTAAAACCCAGATAGACGTCCAGTGGATGTACACGAGACGTCTTTTTTGGACATTGAACATCCATTTTTGGTACAAAAGGGGTCTGTCGGACGTCTGATGTATTTTCATAGGTTACACGTTTTGCACAACTTCGGATACTTACAGGACATTCCAAATACGGCCGTTTTCGTACTTCTTTTCTACTCAACAGTAACTTAATTGAAAATAATAGAACAATTGATATTTTGTTTAAATCTAGTCATTTATTGATTAATCTTAATGACTAAAATAAAATCTTTGAATTATAATATTATATACACACTGAGAAAAAAGCTTTGTATTAGCAATAAAAATTTGTTTACTGTAGCAAAAACTATTTGTTAGTATGTCACCAATAAAATCATTGGTTATGATGCCAATATTAATTTGTTGAATTTATTTAAAAATACAAAATAATTTTGTATGATGTACCGAGATCCTTATTGAAGACTAGAATATTTTGTAACTGAAACCAAACTTCATATTACTACCCGTGTGGAAATTTTGCCAGCCACTGCATAAGACTGAGGATTGAGGATTAAAATTTTGCTTGTATATTTTCTCAATTCGCGGAAGTTCTCTCCGAGTTGCAGAAGCCTAAGGAATTCTCTTCGAGTAACAAAAATCATACTACACTTTGCTGCTAGGTAAGCCTAGTAAGTTCACTACACACAGCAGAAGATAATTCGTCGCTGTGGGTAATCTTTTATGGGCCTTTTATGTAAATCTTCTCACGAGAAGGAAAAGCATCGGCGCTCTCATTAAGCAGCGATGTCGCGAACTACGCGGCTGCTACGGCCAGTGCGGCCGCGGATGCTGCACGCGTGTGTGCTATCTTAACAAAATTGTTTAATAAAAAACAACTACACACTTTGGAATAATTTTATTTTTTTTGTTACTATTACTACAACTTTTCTCTGTGCATTTTCCATTAATGAATCATTTTATTGATATTACTAAAAAAATTTTTTTGTAACTGCAACCAAACTTTATATTATTATACTTAATACAAGTGACAAAATAATTTTGTTTTGTCAATTCAAAAAGTTTACCCAATTTTGCTCGTTTAACCAAAAAAGTATTAAATTTTGCTATCTTAACAAAATAGTTTAATGAAAAACAGCTATTTCTGGATAATCTTATTATTTGATTACTATTACTATAACTCTTCTTTCAGTGTAATTATATAATATATTAGTGTAATTATATAATATATATAGGTGTACAACTTTGCTTCCACCGTTTTTTTTTTTTTTAATTCGAGGCTGTGCAAGCGCGCAAGCGGCGATTCGAACTCAATCGCGCCCGCGATCAGAATCACCGGAACGACTCAGCGTTGAGCCCGGAGTGCGGGGACCTCGTGAACCTGATGATTACGAGCGGATTTAAGCAGGTGATAAAATGATTGAGGGATGTCTCAATTGTAAGTCACTTTATTTAATTCGTCGCACACAATGTTGGGTTTCCGTCCGTCCAGCGTAAGCGCGCCACCGGATTAGATAATTCCTCCAGCCACTTTGCCGACAGGCGCGTTAACGGTTTTCAGCATCTTCAAATCGCATCAAGGCGCGTGGAATCGCGATGGATCACGACGCGATGGTTGGAGGGCGACGTCCAAGCGCTTCGAGTTCGCGACCAGCAGCGCGCTCAAATAATTCACATTCAAACTAAATACTTGATGTCTATAACTCGTTTATAACTCGTCGCTCGCGCTCACACACCGCGGATTCTTAACCGTGATAAATACTTGAAGTTTGATTATGCGATAAATGCACTCGAGAAGGGATACGTGATTTCGACTTGACTTTGAAATGCGCGGAGATGGCAATCTGTGTACCACAGATGTTTAGGGCCGACTAACTCCCGCGACGCGGCACCCTGAGATCGAACGAGAGCATCATGCTCCTGCCCGGTCCAGGCCATCCCGCGTATACGAGCATCTCAGGGTTTACAAATAAGATGGAATCACGCAGATGCCACGAGCGAGCGAGCTTTTCGTATCCTCGCTCGCACGCGGCACCCGAAAATATGGTGACCGAGTGCTCTCGCGCGAACAGAGGCTTTATTGTGAAAAACTGGTTATACATTTACGATTCAAAGTATTGTCCATTGCTGGCCACTACTTTCTCCCATCTTTCTGGCAGCATACAAATCCCGCGTCGAAAAAACTGGTCATCTTTTGAGACGATTCACGAATCGATCCAATTTTTCACTTCTTCATAAGAACGGAAGTGCTGATCAGCCAGGCCGTGTGTCATTGATCGAAATAAGTGATAGTCAGAGGGAGCAATGTCCGGAGAATACGGTGGGTGGGGTAGGATTTCCCATTTCAACGTTTCCAAGTATGTTTTGACAGGCTTTGCGACATGGGATCGAGCACTGTCATGCTGCAAAATCACTTTATCGTGTCTATCGTTGTATTGCGGCCATTTGTCTTTCAGTGCTCAACTCAAACGCATCAGTTGCTTTCGATATCGATTGTCTGTGATTGTTTCAGTCGGTTTTAGTAGCTCATAATACACTACGTCGAGCTGGTCCCACCAAGGAACCGTGGTCGGTCTTCGACGTCAAAATCACTGTTCTTGAAGCGTTGAAACCACTCTCGGCACGTTCTTTCACTAATGGCGGCCTCACTATACGTATTTGAGAGCATTCGATGAGCCTCAGCCGCAGATTTCTTTATATTGAAGAAAAAAATTGAAATTTCCCGCAAATGACGAGAATTTGGCTCGTAAGCTGACATTTTCAATCGAGAATAACTTTATGATGCAGACGCAAATCGACTAATATTTCGATGGCATTACGTTTACAAATGCCTAAGCTTATTGTATGATGTCTATGATCTATTTATTTTGACCACCACTTACCGCTACAGCCATTTATTGGAAAACGGCAAAAGCAAAGTTGTACACCTATACAATAACTTAAGTTATTGTAGAACGATTTCTCCTCCATTAAGCAACAAAATCTAACTTTAAGAACTTTATTCACATTGTTTGTTTTTGGCATCTATGTGTCTAGAATCTCCAATTTTGTGAGTACAAATTGCAGAAAAGATTTGGAAAGAGCACCCTGAAAAACCCTTATATACCAATTTTTATGAATATTGGGTGAACAGTTCTGAAAGGGTTAAGAACAAAAAATATTAAAGAATTATATGCAACAAATTTTTTTATTTTTAAGTTTAAGTTGTGTATTCTGTGATTTATTTTGGTGTGATGCATTGCATATGAAATTTTTTAATTTTGTTAAGATTCAGAGAATTTTGTACCTTACAATAATATCTTCATCGCGTAGCGACGGTTGCTTTGTTCTCCACCGCGCTCGCGCTTCCGTTATATCCGTGCGTGCACGGATATTTTGATATTTTACTATTTTCCGATAATAATTATAAAAGCTGTACATGGAATCAAAAAATATTAGAGTGCTTTTCGTCTTCGATTTTCGTGGACTGCATGATGGTATGAATATTATGCGGAGGTTTATTAACACCCTGTATATATAAATAATATGCGTAAATTTCAAATTTTTTCATTATCACTATCTTTCTTTACAAAGATTATACTTTTATTTGAAACATTCTTTGTAAAAAAATATTTTTGGAATTGTTAGTGATTCTCATGTTACATGAATTACTTTTTATGTGTTTATTTAGATACTGCTACTTTCAAATTTTATATTTCCTTTATTTCGTCAACAATACATTTAGTTGTTTTGTTTACAGATAATGGATTTAAAGGAATTAGAATGATGATTTACATATATATATATTGAGAAAGTTTTTACTTCTCAAATAAGTACCGTTCCTAACACACAAGAAAATGAATAATCTTTCCGGACAATTCCGCAAAACAACATGGGATCCTATTCTCATAATTTCTCAGATAATCGCCGTGCAAAGTGTCATGTACTTTTGCCTCGGATTCTGGATTGGGATCATCGCGTCGATGTTGGGTTGGACAAAATCGTTGGATTACGTGTTTCAATATAAAGAGATACATGTTCGTGACTTTGGAGGACAATTAGTTATTGTTATTTTTGTTCTGAACGCTTTTGTGGGCGCATTTGCATTATGGTGGCTAGTGCAAAGAACGAAATTATGCATGGATTTTGCTTGCACAGCCCACTGGATCCATCTAATTTGTTGCTGGATGTACAACGGAACTTATCCGACGTCTTTTAGCTGGTGGTGTTTAAATCTTGTATCATTAAGTATAATGTGCGTCTGCGGAGAGTTTCTTTGTATGAGAACAGAACTGCAAGCAATACCTTTAAGTATGAACAGTCAAAAGACAGCCTTATGAAACACTAATGTAAATAAAAGTTTATGAATTAAACAAAGACAAAGCTCTTAAATAAGTCTTCAGTATATAATGATGGTAGAAAAAATAGGTGTACTTGCTCTTGTCATTGTTTCTTAATTTGTAGACACATGCATTAACGCTTGAACAAAATATTGTTTATTTCGACAGCGGTATGTATTAAAAGTGTACCTATATGTATAGAACATGTTTTACAATTAAAAATTTTACAAATAAGAATTTGTTACAATTAAAAAAACAATGACAAGAGCAAGTGTATCTATTTTTTCTGCCATCACTGTATATTCTCTTATTGTCTCTCTCTCTCCCTTTTTTTCTCAATCTCTTTCTCTGTTGAAATTTTTATTATAATAAAAATAAAATTTGTAGGAAGGATAATTTAAATCTTTCAATGTGATTTAAGTGACAGTTTTGTCCAATTAAGTCATAATTCTTTTAATGAGATTTTGCGTGTATTTTTTTACAGATTTCGAAATGCTTTTTGAGAATTAAAAGTATACGTTAAATAAATAGTAAAGGTATACGTATAAATAGTAATATAAAAAATAATATCATAAATTGGACTTTATTAAGGATGAAAAAAATACATATATAATCTCATTAATAATGTACCTTAATGATTCTATATTATCAACGCTAATAAGTTTGATCATTTCAGCATACGTATTAACCCATTAAGGACTATCAAGAACCTAAAAACTCTGGACTTAAAGTAATTGTCTGATTCAGAGCATTAGATCGAGTTATGAAGAAAATGCTATAATCTTTTTGTCGGTCTTGAATTTCAAGATGGCAGACTAATATGGCGGATTAAAATTTTAAAATTATCCGTTTATTACATAAAAAAATTGTACATAGAGGTTTTTTGAATTGTTAATTACGAATTCATTGCCAGAATTCTAAAAATTAAAATGGCAGATGTAATATGGCTGTCAGAGTTTCTCAAAATAGCAATTTTTTAAATAAAAATTGCTTTTGGTCGCTTAATTTTTGCATTTTGTAAACTGCCTAATATTGTACCTAATATTGACATTAGCTGAATCCAAGGCGTATCAACGACATTGGCAAGATGATATTGTACCTCCCTTTTTCAATTAAAAAAATTTTTTAATTAAATTTTTTTTATAATTCATTTTTTATTCATTTTTTTTTTGTTTTTTGTTATATAGATTCTCTTCAATGAACATGTTTAAAACAAATTTTTTTTTAGTTCAACTTGCTTAACCTTTCGTTGACCTTCTAGATGTAAGCCACCTATACTGTAACTTTGACGCTCTGTACCTTTTCCAATTTTTAGAATATCAGATCAGTGGTTTTATTTAGTACTAGATTGAAGAATTAACTACCGTTTAGAACTATTACATATGTGTGGCAAGCGTTAGTGTTGTCGTAGCTGTTGTCAGAAATAGGTTATGAATGTAAACCATCTATGTGTGTTAAAGACGTTAGTGTCGATTAAGCTAACAAATATTGTGTTTTTGGCTATTTTTGTTAATATTTATTGTAAGTGTATCTTATAATGTTTCTAAACTTTTTTTTAAATTTTGTATATTTATTTCACATAAATTAATTTATGTGAAATATTATAGTTTAGTCGATCTACTGACTTTTTTAACACACTGGGTGGTTCGCATACCTGTCTTTGACGACAGCTAAGACAACACTGACACTTGCCACACATATGTAATAGTCATAAACTATTCCAATTCTATTTATAAGTATTTTTTATATTTTTTGCCAAACAATAAAATGTTTTTATGAACATTTCTGGTTTTTTATTTATTGAAACAGCTTCCATACGCAAAATAATTTTTTCAAAGTTTACTAAAAAATCATTTTCTTTCAAATTCCAGCTAGGAAAATGACGCAAACTTTGCACAAATTTTTCAGCAAACTCGAGCAAACCTTCGCAGCAAAATTACGACAATTGTGTTAGCTTTTGCTGACAAGGTTTGTCGTAAATAGTATGACGCATATTTTACGCAATTAACAGTAAAACTTAGTAGTAAGCTAGTAAAGCATAGCAGCAAATTTGTAACAAGAACAAAGCAAACCTTGCCGTACACAATATAAGAATGGCATTCACTTGGACACAGTTCAAGTGGACACGGTTTTTTGGACACGATATCTTGCACACCGTTCATTTGGACACCGTTCAGTTGCATACCGCTCACTTTCATACCGTTCAGTTCGACACGAAAAGAAACGGCACACACACGCGCGCGCGTACACACACACATACACGAGAGGGGGTGCAAGGGAAGCCTTCGGCCTCCCTCCCGCACCTACCCTGTCGGTAGGCTGCCCTCGGCATAGTTATTTCTCACTGTGTCCAAGTGAACAGTGTGCAAATAAACGGTGTGTAACTGAACGATGTGCAAATAAATGGTGTGTAACTGAACAAAATATTGTGTGCGCAAAATATTGTGTACAAAAGCACCGTGTGCAAACGCACCGTTCCCCAATATGATAGCAAATTTATGGCAAGTACGGAATAAATCTTGTTGAAATTCAGATCGATGAAAATGAAATATTGGACTGATTAGTTCAATATTATAATATATGTGAATGGTGCAATCGTACTTGGTTCTCTGTTCTCGGCGAGCCCCTTTTATTCACCCAGTAGGTGAATCTTTTTCACGAGAAATGCGCCATTTCGAGGTAGATAGTGAAATTATCCAGAAATAAAGTGGTTTTTGTTAAAACTCGATAATGCAACTTTGTTATTTGCATAAAATATGCCTCATATTATTTGCGACAAGCCTTGCCAGCAAAAACTTAGTTATTTGCAAACACACTTTGTCGCAATTTTGCTGCAAAAGTGTGCTCAGCAAGTTTTACTTTGTTTTTGTTACTAATTTGCTGTTATTCCGTGCTTAGCAAGATTTTTTCTGTTTTTGCCATAAAGGACCCCGCACAATTTATATGAAAAAAAAAAGCTCGGTTAATTTCCTTGAATTTTTTATATATTGTAATACTTACAGCCGTAATGAAAAATTACAATTATTGCCCACGTGTCATTATTGGCCACGCGTCATTATTGGCCACGTCATTATTGACCACGTTAATATTGGCCACGCGTGATATTGCCCACGTCAATAATGGCCATGTCAATATTGACCACGTCATTATTGCCCACGCGTCATTATTGCCCACGTCACTATTGACCACGCGTCATTATTGCCCACGTCAATATTAATCAATTTTTTTGCTTGGCGTGGAAAGTTGCAAACCCATGTGGTGCAGAGAAATGCTTTGCACACACACACACACACACACACACACACACACACGGGGGGGGTGCAAGGGGGGGGCCTTCGGCCCCCCTCCCGCACCCACCCCGTCTAAGTCGCAAACCCATATACAGTAATGACGTGGGCAATAGTGACGCGTGGGCAATAGTGACGTGGGAAATAATGACGCGTGGGCAATAATGACGTGGTCAATATTGACGCGTGGCCAATATTGACGTGGCCATTATTGACGTAGGCAATATCACGCGTGGCCAATATTGACGTGGTCAATAATGACGCGTGGTCAATAATGACATGGCCAATCCACTCCGTGGTCAATCGGAATCGTGGTCAATAATGACGTGGCCAATCGGAACCGTGGCCAATATTGACGTTGGCAAACGGGACGCTCCCATACTGGCGGCTGACGTGGACTACGAAGTGCGGCACGTCTACCAGTGGTGATCCTGGGCACCACTTCGACGATGATGCGCGGCGGAGGAGCTGGGCCATACACCCGTAGCGGTTCCAAGGTCGGGCGTAGAGGCGGTGATGTGGTTGCTGGTGGCCGCCGCGGCCTGACTGGTGGCGGTTCGGTTAGCCAGGCGTTTTTCTCGGTGTTCCGCCGGTCCGAAGGTTGCACCAGCCGTCCCTTGCGGTAGCCTACCAGCGCGACCTTGGATGCCGGTGGTTCCGGCGGTGGTGCGGTGTTGGTGACGGGCCGATCGAATCCGGGTTGCCCCGGATCGTATTCCTCGGGCTCCTCCAGGAAAGCGTTTATCGCAGCCAGGATCTCGTCTCGGTCCATTGTCTCGAGCGAAGTGAAGTCTCCTTCGTTTCGCGCCTTCGGTAAGGCTCTGCTGGCCCCCCTCTTTTTTCGGTCATTTTGTTATCGGGTCGTTGTCTTTTATTCCTCGGATGTGTTTACATCTTCGGCGACGGCTGCTTGCGGAGACCTTTAAATCCTGTTTATGTAAGTGCCGGTACCATTTTCCGGTTGAGCCCCGTAGATCGACGGGGGAGATAATGCGACGCACCTCCAGGGGTCCAACGAATTTTGGCGCTAATTTGGCATTAAACACGTCCGCGCGTTTGGAGAGGGGGTGGTCACGCTTCCACACCCATTCCCCTATTTTCGGTCGCCAGTCGCGGCGGTGCAGGTTATAGTATTTTTCCTGATGTTGGAAGGCGCGCGCGGTCTTAATTCGTACGAGCTCGTACGCTTCCTGCAAGCGCTGCTGCAGCGTGTGTCGCGGTGTTCGCCCCTCGGCAAGCTCGGTGGGCCGCCGTAATTCGCGCCCGTAGAGGAGGCGTATAGCCTGTGGCGTCGTGTCGCGCGGTGTTATACGCGAACTGGAACTCCCCGATATGCTCGTCCCAGACGCGGTGATTACGACGGACGTATTGCGCTATCATCGTTTTTAATCACGCGATTCGTACGCTCGACGGGGTTACAGTGGGGAGCGTACGCCGGGGCCAGACGGTAGCGGATGCCGCTTTTTACAAGTAGCTGCTCAAACAACGACGACCGCAGCTGAGTTCCGTTATCAGAGAGGATCTTCTAAGGGCATCCATGGCGGAGGATAATGGCTTCGGAGAGGCTGGAGACGACGCTGCTCGCGGAAGCGCGTCGCAGCGTGCGCACCTCGAGCCACCGGGTGAATCGGTCCTGCATCGTCAGCACCCAGGTGTTTCCCCAAGTGGTTCACGGCAGCGGGCCGACCAGGTCGATGGTCACCTGCTGCCAGGGCCGCATGACCGTGGTGGGGTGTTACAGGCCGGTGGGGCGCGTCTGAGCGGGCTTACGCGCCAAGCATTCGCGGCAGCGGCGGCCATATCGCGAGATTTCGCCGAACATACCCGGCCAGTAATAATGTTCCGCAATGCGCGCGATCGTCTTTGCGACCCCCAAGTGTCCCGCGGTCGGCTCGTCGTGGTACCGCCGCAGAAGCTCGTCGCGTTCTTTCGTGGGTACGCACTCTTTCCACTGAGTCTCCGGTGGGGTGTCTCTAAAATCCAATGTGTGGAGTATGTGTTTGCGAAGGCGGTTCCCTTCTATCCGGAGATCGGGGTATTCGCGTGGTGCGTTCTTTACAGCTCGCCACGTGCGACGGTACCACGCGCAGTCCGGTAAGGTGACGGCATGCGCGGCATGCTGGCGAGAGAGCGCGTCTGCCACGCGGTTCAATGTGCCCTTACGATACTGAATTTCAAAATTGTATTGCTGGAGTTCGAATGCTCAGCGTCCGAGTCGTCCGGTCGCCGAGTCAATGTGACTCAGAGACCGTAAGGACTTGTGGTCGGTGATGACTTTAAACCGGTACCCTTGCAAATAGCAGCGCATTCTCCGTATGCCCCAAACGACCGCGAGACACTCTAACTCGGTCGCGCTGTAGTTCCGCTCGGCGGAATTTAATGTGCGGCTAGCGTACGCGATGACCCGCTCCCTTTCGGGAAAGTTCTGCGTCAGTACGGCGCCCAGCCCCGTCGTGCTCGCGTCGGTTTGCAGAACGAACTGCCGGGAGAAATCGGGACAGGCAAGCACCGGGGCGGTGATCAGGGTGCGCTTGAGGTCTTCGAATGCCTCCCGGTGCGCCGCGCCCCATTCCCATTGCGCATTCTTTTTAGTCAGGGCGGTTAAGGGTGCCGCGACGGAGGCGAAGTTCTTCACGAACCGACGATACCACGACGCGATCCCGAGGAACTGGCGTACTTGTTTCACGTTTCTCGGGGGTTCCCACTCCGCGATGGCCTTGGTCTTGTCGGGGTCGGTGCGTATTCCCTTGCGGTCCACCGCATGCCCCAAGTATGTGAGCCGGTCGACACAGAACTTGCATTTATCGGGGTTCAAGCGGAGGTGCGCCTCGCGGAGACGGCGGAATACTTCCTGTATCGTCCGGATATGTTTGTCGAACGTGCCGTTAACGATGATAACATCGTCCAGATATACGAACACGTGCGGCTCGAGCTCAGGTCCCAGGACCGCGTCGAGCAGGCGTTGGAACGTCGCGGGGGCGGAATGCAGGCCGAACGGCATCACCCGAAACTGAAATAAGCCCTTCCCGGGGACGGTGAACGCGGTCACCGGGCAGCTCGCGGCGTCGAGTGGCACCTGCCAGTACCCGTTTTTAGGTCTAGCGTGGTCAGGTACTTCGTCCCGCGGAGCTTGTCGAGCGTGGCGGTAATCTGCGGCAACGGGTAGGCGTCCGGTTCGGTGACCTCGTTCACGCGGCGGAAATCTACGCAGAATCGCTGCTTGCCGTCTTTTTTCTTGACAATCACGATCGGGGAGCTCCACGCGCTGCGAGAGGGTTCAATCACCCCCTCGCGGAGCATCCCCTCTACCTCGGTGTCGATGATGGCCTGCATCGCCGGGTTGCGCGGTCGGTATCGCTGTTTAATCGGTGGGTGCTTACGTACACGGATCGTGTGCTGGACGCGGTCGGTAGGTCCGCGTATGTCCTCAAAGAGCGGTAGTTCCGTATTTAAGAATTCTCGAAGGCGCCGTTGTTCGACTGGGGTGAGCCCCCCGTGGCACGCCCCCGCCACCTGCCGTGGCGTGATGGCGTAGGCGCGCCTGATCGGCGGCGGAGGGATGGCT
Organism: Monomorium pharaonis; assembly: GCF_013373865.1. Lineage (NCBI taxonomy): Eukaryota > Metazoa > Arthropoda > Insecta > Hymenoptera > Formicidae > Monomorium > Monomorium pharaonis. The sequence continues at coordinate 21,619,258 of NC_050473.1, read as the reverse complement.
TGGCGCAGCCGTGCCCAAAAATCGACGACGGCCAGGATTTCGGCGTCGAGGCCCGGCATGATCTGAAAGTCGTGCCAGACCTCGGGGCCGGACGTCGCAATCGGTAGGGTCATATAGCCCGTTATGTGAGTGCTTGACCCGTCGGCCAGGTGGACGCGGCCGGTGGCTGGTGTTTTGTTGGAAATCCGTCGGTCTTTAGTAGACAGCGGCGGTCTGGGGGCTGATGAAGGAGGCCGGTGTCCAGAAGCGCGAGGAACGGGCGGCCGCGGATTCGTAGCGGTAGGTGCGGTCGCGGTTTATAAATTATTTGGAGGGACGGGGCGCGACCGCGCTTTCCTCGGCCCTGGTGGCGTATGACAATCCCTTGTTAGTACTCCGTCTTTTCCACACTGCGAGCAGAATTTCCGCGGTATGCGTCGGCAATCGAACCTTGTGTGCCCGCGCTGCTTGCACCGCCAGCAGCATTCATTTTTGTCATAGCTTGTCGCGGCGGCGGTAACTTCCCTTTGCGGGGTCTGTCGCGCCTTGCACTGCTCTTCAAGTGCCTCGAAGTTCTCGGCGTGTGTTAATAAATCATTCGGGCGATGGATTTCCTCGCGGCGTACGTATAATTTGTAGCGCGGCTCCATGTTTTCATATAGCATGTCGAGCTGTTCGATAGTTGAGTAGCCCCCCGCGCGTCGCATCATTGTTAGTATTTCGGTCGCGAATTTCCAGTATTTTTCCCCCGGTTTTTGTGTGCGTGCTTGGATTTCGCGGTGAAGTTGCGCGATGTAGCGGCGGGGCAGGTAGTAGTCGCGGAATTCGCGCACAAAATCGTCCCATACCCCTCAGTTTTGCCGGTTGTTTCGGTACCAGAGGAGAGCCTCTCTTTTTAGCAGTTCGGGGAGCCCGCGGAGCAACTGGCGGTCGTCGTATTCATATCCGGTTTTTAATTCGTCTATCCGTTTCAGAAAAGACATCGGATCTTTCCCGTCAAAGTGGCACTTTCGTATCTGGTTCATTGCTTTGGCGGTTGATTCGCGGGTGTTCTCGGTTGCGGGAGTGTCGATTATAATGCGCGGTGCGTCCGTTGATGGTCCCGGCGGTAACGGTGTGGCGGGAAATTCCCCCGGGTGTTGCGTGACGTATTCGCTTAGGCGACGGCGGATTTCGTCTAATGTTCCGTTTGTGTCTAGACCGAGTTGGCGTAGCGTGACGATCAGTTCGTTTTTTGGCGTGAGATAAATCTACGTTTTCGGCATTTCTTGTCGCGCTGGTCTATTGTCTCACGGCACGTTTCCCGGTCTCTGTTCGGGCGCCAATGTAACGGACCGTATTTCCTACGCGGACTAGCTCGCAGGGATCAGGTGTAAAAAGGTTCCTGAGACAATAGACTCGTTTTTACGGAATAAAAGATAATATATATTTTAACGAGATCTTTGATATGTACAATCTATTTACAATGGTGTAAGCGTGTCGGTGTGTGTATCGTGTGTTGTTCGGCGGAATGGTTATTTACAGGTGAGATGTGTGTGTATGTATGTCTGTGTATTTCGTGTGTCGCGGGACAAAACAGCTGTTCGCTGTCGGGCGCGTAGCTAGCTCGGTGATGGTCGCGGTGCGGCGACGGGCCGGCGGGCAATGCCCTTGCGCGTGAAGCGGCGTTTCGTGGCGCGATGAGGCGAGCGGTGTGGCGGGCGGTAATCGCCGGAGCCTCGAGATCGGCGGTGCGGGGTGAAGCGGGGGGGTTGTGCTGCTGCGCGGTGATTTTTCGACTTGCGTCTGGTGATCGAGGAAACGCCAGTCGATCTTGAGATCTCTCGAGGGAGACGGAGAACTCTCCACCCCCGTTGTGTTCGAGCCGAGTGATCGGGCGACTAAGGAAAGTCCGTAGCCGAGAACTCTCGGCGAAGGTGGAGTACACTCTATACTCTGCTACGGAGGCGAACTAGGAGTTTAGAATGCGAGCGGTACCGAGAGCTCTCGGTTAAGGCAGAGAACACTCTACCCTAATTACTGGTCGCAGGAAGCTTCTCAGGAGCGTCGGGATCGGAATCCAACGTACGGTCGGAGCGAGAAGTGTCGCAGTCTCCACCGGAGCGGCTTTTTATACCCGCTCGGGTGGAGGATCGGGGATCCTCGTGGATCTTCGGATTTCCCCGCACTCGCTCCCCTCCCGATTAGGACGGGCCGGTGCCCGTTTGTGCGGTCCGGCGGGTGTTCGGCCGGACCGCGCGCAGTCGGTGATGCCGGCGGACAAGAGGTTCGTTACATATGTTTTGCAAAATTTAATTGCTTTTATAAAAAATAATATAATTGCGTCAGTTTATATTATAATATAAATGTCATTTATATTATAGATGATTGACAAAATAAAAATTTAAAATAAAAATTTTATTTCTTTTAAATTATTTTTATCAACAGTACATATACTAAATTTAGGACAAATTTTTATGAACTAATTAAATTTAAATTATATTATTTTATTTTATTCTTACTTGCCTCTGGTAGGTTTTGAACCCGGGACTTTAGGATTACAAACCTTGTACTCTATCTGCTATGCCAATTTGACTCATCGATATGGGTACTTGTTATTGTCTACATATACCTATATGTTATAAAGTTTATAACATATAGGTATATGTAGACAATAACAAGTACCCATATCGATGAGTCAAATTGGCATAGCAGATAGAGTACAAGGTTTGTAATCCTAAAGTCCCGGGTTCAAAATCTACCAGAGGCAAGTAAGAATAAAATAAAATAATATAATTTAAATTTAATTAGTTCATAAAAATTTGTCCTAAATTTAGTATATGTACTGTTGATAAAAATAATTTAAAAGAAATAAAATTTTTATTTTAAATTTTTATTTTGTCAATCATCTATCGGGGCTCCATGAAGCCTCTACTAATGATCCACGAAACGTCCGTCAGTCATCCATCGAGGCTCCGTGAAGTCTCTACTAATGATCCACACAACGTCTAATAGACCTCTTTGACGACCTCTAATGGAGGTCTAATGGACGTCCACAATGCGGAACTGTGGATTTCTAATGTCCATTCTAACGTCCATTAGACGTCTACTAGAGGTTTTATGTCTATGTGGGGACGCACAGTGGACTGGACCATATACCGTAACCGAAAAACATTCTGATGTAAATTACACAATAAAAAAAAGAAGAACGACAACCCGCGTACACGTGAATCGATTAAAAGCATTCATAGAAGCAAAATTAAAATTTTTAATATGTGTAAGTGCGATTACAGACAGTCAATTTAGTGCATACAAGCGAACGCACTTTTCATGGTGCATACTTATGTCAATGTCATTGTATTGATTTGTTTAAAAAAATTTTTTTTTTCTCCCTGCAAGGGAGGGACGTGGTAGCCCACAAATATAACTTCGCATTTTAGCCTATAACACAAGATTGTAATTTTATTAATAGCGTTCGTCTACAGCGGACACAATACAATGTATCTATGTATGCGTGTACGTAAAAAAAAAAAGATTTCTTGTTAGGGCTATAAATTATGTAACATTATATTGCGCAAAAAAATTTCTACGCGAAAACATTATATTGAACACTTTGCGAAAACTTATGCGTAAACGTTTGCGAAAACTCAGCCTCCTCGTTTTCTTCTTAATAAGAGGGAGGAATGTTATGAGTGTGATGCATTCACACAAGAAATGTCGCAAGCGATATAAGGTGTCAAATGACACCTCGCACGCGAACATCGCCCGGCCTACATACCGGGCGTCGCACCGGGCAATGCATCCAATTGCTTAATAAACAACACCCAAAATTTTCTGATTTTGGGGTGGAATCTGCATAGCTAGCAATTGTTGGCTAAGCAAAACTAAAGGCCAGTGACCGGGAAGTACCCTCCCCGGTTATACACCAAAAATCGTAAACACCGAGGTACAGACAACGAGCGGGTTTTGCTACACATTATACAGCGACGAACGTATGTCGCTCATCCTTTTATATTTGTCACGGGTATTAACGAATTAAGTCAGTGTAACTCAGTGTAATCAAGATAGAAAATATATACACATTGTTATACGACAATCGGCTACAATCTCTCAAGAAATCTGACCCGAGGAGTATCGGACGATCCCAAATACCTGTGTTCCTCTATCCAATAAGGGCCACAACACTGTTAACGCAAGTACAATGTTAATACTGCAATAACATATAGTATTGCATTAAGTAGGCAGTCCTCAATTACATATCTTATTGGATACATTAAATTTTTTTGCAATGTATATATGGTTTTACGTCCATATCAGGTGTATTAATTGATTTTGAGACAGCTATAAGAAAATCAATATATCTATCCGTTTGGAGTCAATGTTAATTACAACCAAACGATATATTGATTTTCTACACCTGACTCATTAATATTATGTACTTTAATATTATGTACATTAATATTATGTATTTTTTATTTCTATTTTCTGTATATACCTTTTTAATATTTCTTTTTTTCTTCTTACTCCTGCTTCCTCTATTTCTTTCTTTCTTTTTTTAATATAATGCTCATGTTCTTTAACCTTAAATAAAAACATTTAGATATAATAAAAGTAAAAACGCAACTAAGTCATATTAAAAATTCGAAATTTTGACAAAACAAGTTTTATGTTGTAAACAAAGGAAAAAAAGCAAAAAACATTTCAAAGAAAAAAATTTTTTAATTATTTTCAAAAATTATATACATATATACAAATATTGTTTATAGAAATAAAATACTTAATGTTATAAAGAATTAAGCTTTCTTACTTCTCCGTCTCTCTCTCTCTCTCTCTCTCTCTCTCTCTCTCTCTCTCTCTCATACTTTTTATTCGTCTCTATTTTCTTTTTCCCTGATTTTCTGTAAGTATTTCAATGTTTTTAAATCAACCATCAAAACTGACAGTTTGACAGCTAAAAATGTCACGAAAGTTTGACAGCTGGAAATGACACGAAGTGAAGAAAGTCACTACGCACTTAACAACAAGATAGCGAGACAGCCAATCAGCATCTCGGAAAAACGATGACAAAATCAATAACATGCCTTTTTTAGAGAGGGATAAAATCTAAGTTAATTTTTTAATGTGGCTGATGTCTCCAATACGAACAAATATAAAATTTACAAAAGTAAATCATGTAATATTTTTTAAATAAAGACGTCTTATCCACAATTCGTACTCATATATATATTTTTTTACTATAAAAGTATTTTTTCGGTTTGCAAGTTACTCTGTTGTTTTTCAAAAAATTTTACCTCAAAAACATGTATTTTGGATTAATATTCAATTTTATTTAACCAAGATATAGGGCTTCAAAAAATTAAAATCCCAATTTGCATCTGTGATTACAGTGACCTAAATCGGAGTGTAGTATTAGGTAATTTAGCTTGATACTTTTATATAAAATGTATTAAAAAATTGACGTAAAGAAAACACATAGTTGCCTCTAAAAAATTACACATTATATTTTTTTCATATAAATAAAATGGTATATAATGTTTGAGATTCAAACAAATCGTCGATCTCAACAACTCTCGCTCGCGGCGTGAGATCGGTTTGCGCACCATCAAGCGTCGATACCCTGGACCTCACGTGGCCAGCGAGCGCTTGGAATGTGGCGGGTGAGCGATATCCTGAGCGAGAGCAAGGGATGGTGTGGTACATCGCATGTTCCGTCAGTCTAAGTTGGTCGATCTCCGTCGAAACACCCTATCGTATAGTAGCGACGGGACCCTGACATAGTCTTAAATTTGAGAGCCGTCGGCTCTCCGATTCCTTTTCTATCGTCGCGTATCTCGTTCGGGAAATTGGTTCCCCGCTTCGCGTCATCTCTCATTCGCCGTTCGGACAAGTGCAAGTGCGCGAAGAATAATTTCGCTGCGTTATCCCGTCGGGATAACAGAGAAGCAAATCGATCTCCTTCCGACGCCGGCCCGCTGCTTCGAGATATCGTTCCGCGCCGCCGCGAGCGTCAACACAACGATAAATCGTTGCGCGACACGAGACGTCAATCGCATTCCCGTATTTGGTGAAAATAAGTGACTGATGTCGTTGATAATTATATCGCAATTTGAGTAACTTCGCTCCTCTCCTCGTTCCTTCAGCGGATACTCATATCCGCGCTATCCACGGCGCACGCTCAACTCGTGAGCGAGTTCCGGTATTCCCGTCGGAACGATCGCGTCGCGATCGAGATCTCGAACACTTAATAACTAGCTTCCGTTTATTATTTATTAAATATTTCATATTACATTCAAATACAATTGAACTGCGTTGTGACAGTTTTACTTTACATTTATTGCAACAAACATTACATTCTAAAAAGTATACTTATAAATTAATAACTAATACAACTATTCATATATTCAATCACTTAATGATGATTCTCCTTATAGAAACGTAAGCCGCAATAACCGCAAGTATGATTGCCTGGTTTATCCTGTACAGAAAAGAAAAAACAAGTCTGTTTTTAGAAATAAAATTCGTTGTATTATAATCTAACATACTTTTCATTTCATAAACATTTGAAAAGTATCCACAGTCAATTTACACAGTTTTTGATGGAAATGTTTTACATAATTTTATGATCTTAAAATGAATATCCTTAAATTGATTTTCATCAACGGACATTTAAAGCCACATAAAAAATTAAATAAATTTATAAAATATACTTTATTTTTAAATAATTTTTAGTTAACCTTAATATTAACTTTGACTTCTAAAAATTACTAACCATTTTTATCAGTCATTTGTTATAAAAAATAATAAACAAAAACAGCTCCATAAATAAAATGTAATTTTCTGACAGTGAAAAATTGAAAACCCCTGTTAACCTAGATACAATCATAAACCTAGATTGCGTTCCAAAATTCTTTGTCAGTACTAAAAATCTACAGTTACGTTAAGTACATTATAGATTTCCAATACTTGCAGGATGTATCGGAATGTAATCCTATCTTTGCCCCACAAGGGAGAGAATAGGATGACTCTCGTTTCACGTGGAAAATCAAAAACCCGCATGGAATAGAACAATTATGGCTCCTGTACATTGGACGCTTGCCGCGCGGTGGAAGTTGTTGATACAACTAACGTGCACCGCGTGAAAAAAGTTAAACTCAATCTAACTTTAGCTATTGTGTCGCATTTTTGCATCCGCACCCGAAAGGAAAGCAGAGGAGAGATGTGAATCTCGTTTCACGTGGAAAGTCGAAAATCTATGTAGAACAAAACAATTATTGACGTAGTTTTGTGCCATGTAAATCATCCAAAACTTACAATGTAATCTTTTCATTCAAATATTTTTAATTATCAATATGAACAAATATGCGTAACTAAGCAGTACGCAGTATACGCTTTAGCGTAGGGCGCAAAATTTAGAAGGTGCTATGCAGCGATGCCAGTTCAGATGCTCACGTTAGCAGGGCTACACGAACGGTGGAAGATCTGTTGTCTCTCTCCTTTTCTGGGTAACGCTAAAAACAGAAATTTTTGCATTTTGTCTTTTCAACTTTGTTATCAGGGTGCACGATTGATTTCCAGCGTAGGGGTGTCTAAGTCAGTCGTAACGGCCCCGCAAATATATAATAAAAATATTTTTTTAATGTTATTAATTAAAACATAACAGACACACACAAAAAATAAATTGTGTCCGGCGGACTAAACTATGATATCCTTACGTTTTTGAAGTGGCTGAATCTGAATCCGAAGCCCGTTTCGGCCCATCATTTTTTCTTAACCTCAAAAATTACCACTAAAATGACATTTTAAACTATAATCTTGACGATTGAAACTACACTCAGCAGCAAAAAAGGGGTACACTTAAAATTTCGGAAAATTTTACGAAACTTTAAATGATCATAACTAGGTAAATAATAAAAATAAAAATTTTTCTCGAAAAGGAAAATAAAGCTTGAAGTATCCACTTTAAGAATATTTTAATAGCAATTATGCGTGGCTATTTTTTTCAAAATGGCGGATGACAAAGTTAGAGGATGCAAAATTGATAAATAAAGATCTGAGTTTGCGGCGGTGCATGACGTAAATCAGGTGTCACAGTCCAGTGAAATAAAATGCAAATAAAAATATAGAGCATTAGCTTTAAAATGCTTTTTTACAGAATTCGATGCGGTCATTTTTTGCTGAGTAATTAAAATTTGAATTAAAAAAGCTTTTCTCTTTAAACTTGCATAACTCAGCAAAAAATTATCGTATCAAGCTCCGTAAAAAAGCATTTTAAAGACAATACTCTATACTTTTAGATGTTTTTCGTTCCATTTGGCTGTGACACCTACTTTACGCCACGCGTTGTAAGCTCGAATACTTATTTATCAACTTTGCATGCTCTTTCTTTGTCATCTACTATTTTGAAAAATTTTTGCTTACAATTTTAATACAAATTTCGAAAAGTATGGTTTCAAAGCTTTCAAATCGTTTTTGAAATTTTGTGCTAGGGCAATTAGGTGTCGAGATGTTCAATTTTGAATTTGTAACAAGGTCGATTCATCAAGGCTTAA